>NC_031795.1:3062698-3092581 GCF_001522545.3 Parus major | reverse complement strand
AGGAAGGAAGGAAGGAAGGAAGGAAGGAAGGAAGGAAGGAAGGAAGGCTGGGAGAGAGAAAAAGGGCGTTGCTTGGATGGGGCTCTCCTTTCCACTCCCCTTTCCCAGGTCCCCAGCACCAGGGCAAGGCGCCTGCTTCCCCCCTCCAGCATTGCTGCTCCTGCTCCTGCTGCTGCTGCTCTTGCAAAATGGAATTGGCTGGTATTATTTAAAGGAAAAAAAAAAAAAAAAAAAAAAAAAAAAAAAAAAAAAAAGAGGAGAAGGGATCAGAGCAGCCGCCAGAGAGAGGGCGATAGAGTCCACTTTCCTCCAACTGCCCTGGGTCTCCCTCCCTCGATCTCTCCTCTTCAGCAACACCAAGAGCCTCAAACTGAACCCAGAGCAGCTTTTTCCATCAATTCAGTTCCCTTCCCTTCCTCTGTCTCACACACGGCAAGGAGAGAGCCCCTTCCTCCCCTTGATTTTCCTTCGCATGCTCAGCCCCTTGTTTCCTTTAAAGCACTAGAAATCCCCCTTCTTGCCCCCGCTCCTCCCTGCACACTGGGATTGCAATGGGAGCTTTGCAGATTGCTGGATTTTCCATCCTTTTCTTTCTCCTCCACTCTGGAAACACGCTGGCAAATAAAGCCAGTCAAGGTAAGAGAAAATCTTCCCTGCTTGAAGGTTTGCTGTTTGATGTGTGGATTGGGCAGCCGGATCTCCTCATTAGAGCTGGGGTTTAAGTGCAGGCTGGAAAAGGCAGCAGCAGTAACAACAAACAGTGGAGGGGATTTTAAATGTCGCTTGCAGATATTCTCGCCTACTGCCTTGGAGCTGGGGTTGGGTTTGTAAACTCTTTAATGAGTTGCGTTTCTTAGACTTTACGTTTTTCTGGTTTGGACTCTTTATCTCAAGGCAGGGAGTGCAGGGGCAGAAAATTAGGGTGGGCAAACAAGTCTGCATCCATCACAGGCAAAATGTGTCTGTTTGGAAGAGCTTGGGGGGCTCTGCTGGTTTTGTGTCTGTGAGATGGGTGAGGAGGCTGCTGCGGGCTGGGTTGGAGGGCAGGGATGGCGGAGCGGGTGTTGATAACGCCGGGAGGCTGCATCTGTGCTCGGGGACTTCTCATCGCCACGAAGGAATCTCAGATGTTGGCTGCAGGGCTGTGGGCAGCAGGAAACTTCGGGTAGCTGAGCACAGCTAAGCCTGAAAATTAAGGGAGCTGTTTCCCTTGGAAAGAGAGGCATGTCCCATCCTTATCAACTTTGGGCTTTTCTGTTTCACAACTCCTGTATTGAGCCAGAGCCTCCCCTTCCCAGACGTACACACGGAGCTTTATGTATGGTCTATCTATACCTTTGCTTTTCTATAGCACCTCTATATTTAGCTCAGATTTTTTCTATACACACGCACGGGAGTGCGTGCGCCTACACGAGCACACACAGCCCTATACATGATCCTCTGGGCTGTCTCAAAGGGGGTTTTTCTCCTTAATTCACCACTATCTATACAATCTGCCGAGTTTTCTCTTTTTCTTTCCATAGCATGTAAGGTTTCTCCAGCCCAGCTCTGGTTGTGCTGTTGTGGCGGCTGCATGTTTGTGCGTACGGGGAGATTAAATAGCATGTGAATGAAATCTCGGAGCGCAGGATATAATGAAAGGTCTCTTGTAGGAGGATTCCAGCCACGCGCATGGTCGCCCGAGCCCTGTCAGTGACAAAGTTAGAAGGAATTTCAAGGCTATTGTCTTATCTGGCTCAAAGTGTTTCTAAAACAATAGGCAACTTCTCCGGAGGGCAGCCTGGGCAAGCAGGAGAGATTTTCTAGGGCAAAGGTTTGGTGAGAAGGCATCCAACTTCACATAAAGCTTTATGATTTAGGCACAGAAAGGAATGCCTAGGTTTTTATCCCCCCTCAAATTATCTTGAGTGTATGCATTGCTTTCATTTCTTATCATAATATTTATTTATTAAGGTCTTTTGGTTTCCAGTTCCATTTAAGCCTGAGCCAGAATTGCATTAAAATAGCAAAGTGAAATTCCATCGTGCAGAGACTTGACAGATCCCTTCAGGGAAGGAGAGGGGTGGAGTGGGGGTGGAGAGAGGTGAGCTCAATCCTGTGCCGGGGTGCATCGCCCTGGGACAGCGCTGGCTCCTCCCGGGTGTCCGGCTGCTCACCAGCCAGGGGGCTGTGCTGGAGAATCGATCCCTCTCAGGAATCCACTTGAGGGGTTCTATGAGCTGGGGAGGGGGGAAGGTGTCTGCAGAGATGCAAAGGTTGGTGTCTATGGGGCTGCAAGGGCTCTGGGCAGGGGTGGGCCTGGTGCTGGTCCTTTTTGGATGAGGCCAAACTCACGGGCATCATTAGGGCATCACTGATGGCAGGTACAACATGTGCCTTTCCTCAGAACCTGCTTCCTCCTCGGTTTTCTGACTGTCACGGAGCTCTTTGAACCCACTGTGTGTGTCTGGGATGTGTTAGCAGGGTATTTCTCAAAAGCATCAGGCGTGTGCGCCAGGTGACACCCCAAGGATTGGGCACACATCTCCCCAAAACCTTTGCCCTTTTGAGGGACATCCACCCTTGCCAGGTGACTGTCACGGGCTGGAAAGGGCCCATCTCCCATGGGATGGTCTCATCTTGATGGGGTAACGTTGTGTCATGGGTTGGGCTTGCTGGCTCATTTCTTGTACTGCGTTACCCTGCAAAGTTTAGCCTGTGGGGAAGGAAGGATTTAGAGACCTGGCTTCTGGGCCTGAAGGGTGTCTGCCACTGGACCTGTCTGGCTTCAGAGTCAGCTTAGGGCTAGGGAAGCTTTCAAGAGGAGAACTGACAATATAAATCTCAGTAGCCATAGGGAGGAGGCTCCTGACATGCGTTCACAGCTGGGTTGGACTGTCTCCCTGTGGTCCCCAGGCCAAGCTGCCCACACGCTGCTGTGCCCACCAGTCCTCCAGGTTTTGGATAGATAATGTCACCAGTTCCAACCTCTTGTCTGTCAGTCCATCTCACAGCCTTCCAGAGAGAAGGGTTTTCCCTGAGCTCCTGCTCTCACTGGAGCAGTGCTCTTTACCTGCTGTCTGCCCACATCAGTCCCTCCCTGCAGGCTGGGAGGACAGAGCCCAGGGACTGGCAGCTCTGCACCATCCTCAGGCAATGCCAGCCCTTCTGGCAGACCCTCATCACTGGGAACACATCCCAGGATTTGCCACTTTTCCTTGCAACTAATTGCACATCCCCTCAGATGATGATGTGGTGTGGGGCCGGGAGGGAGAGGCAGCGTCTCCCTGGGAGACCCCAGCACACCAATTTGCAGCCCCTGGCATTCCCAGCACCCCAGTTCAGGGTCCTGGGCGGGATGGCAGCCTCAGCCCAGCCCACTCGATGGTTCACAGCTGACACCAGCTCTTCTGGCTGGTGCTGTGTGGCTGCCCAGGGCCACAGCCACTGTCCCACGTGAGGGGCTGGTGTGGTGGGATGCACCTGCAAAACCTACACCGCCAGGGATTATTTGTCTGTATTTTTGTAAGGAGTCTAAAATTTTCCAGTTGCAGCGTGGAGATGATGTTTGATTCTCCTCCCATTGCTGCCAAACCTCCTCCCCCTTGGCCTCTGCCTTCCTACATCTCCAGCATTCACAGTGTGCGACTGTTGTGCCTGTCCCCTCCACCCCGCTGAAATATGAAATGTAAAACTGTAAACATTTCACATGCACAGTTCAAAGGAGATCTTTGACTGAGGGCGTCTAACATGCCTGTACCGAGATTAAAAAAGGGGAGGGGGTGGGTAGGAAGGAGGGAAGAAGAGTTTTTTTGTAACTGCCAACTGGAGTATAAATATTCAGACACCTTGAGTCTTCCAGTGCTGATGTATTGCTCTCTCCAAATACTCAGGAGCTGGGGTTCTTTTCTTTTTATATAGATTTTTTCCTTCACACCCAGCCACACCAGAGTACTCTGTTTAGGAAAAAAGTATGCATGATTGACCTTAACCTTTACTTTCAAAATTCTAAGTCCCCTGAGAGGCTTTAGGAGAAGCCTGGGATGGCAAATAAAGTTTGCTCTGTCAGGCAGCATTGGAGGATGCCCAGCTGTGTTTTGAAGAGGCTGTGTCCCCACTGGAGATCTTGAGATTGTTGCTCCCGGGAGCAAAGAACAAACAAACACATTTTTTAAGGCAAGGCTGGGTCAGCCTGATATGCCAAAGGAACAACAGCAATGACTATTTCATGGGGAGATGAACACGCTGCTGGCGTGGAGCATCAAACCCTCTGTGGGGAAGTGGTGATGGAATTGGGTTGAAGTGATCAGGGTTGGCACGAGGAGATGGAGAGAGCATTTCCTACCTAGGGAATGGTGGAGGAACTGGGATCCATCAGGATGAGCTGGACTGCTGCAGAGGATGGACAGCTCACCTGGCTAGTCCTTATGGGAATGGGAAGCATAAATGAGGGGGATAAAAAAAGCCCTTTGCTGGGTCATTGAAAGCTGTGGGGAAGCAAAACCCATGGTGAGGGTTACAGGGCAGGGTCTGGGCGTTGGATGGTAGGGTCACCATGCTGGGAGTGGCCTCAGGTCCTCGCTGTGACTTGGGGTTCCTCCTCCTTCTGTACTCCATCATTCCACAGGGCCAAGTGCTGGAGCTGCATCTATCTCCTGTGTCCAACCTTCTTTTGGGAAAGCTGGCTGGATGTGCAGGGCACCAGGCTGGTTCAGGGGTCAGCATTGCATGGTGAGATGTGGACATCTCCTCTGAGCCATCCTGTGCACAGAGACCTGCCCAGAGACCACTGGCACCCCCCTCCTGACAGCACGACATCACCCAGCACCTGAGTCAGGATCTCTGAGTGCTGATGACTCCTCTTTAGCCAATTTACAGAAAGCTGCCCTGCAGAGCATCCTCCTCCCCTCTCCTGGCCCATATCCCCTCCCAGGGGCTGCCACTGCCCGTGGCCATACCCTGAGCCTGTCATGCTGTGGCGCAGCATGAGTTGCCCTTGCGAGCTCCCTGGACGAACAAATGATTAATAAACTGCACCACAGTGTCTGAGGTGGTTATTAATACCCTGGTAAAAGGAGCTACTGAAGTTATAAAACTTAAATTTGGCATTAAGGCCGAGTGGAAATTCCGCATGTCTGCCAACAGCTACACACACATCCCCATACAGACAGGCTGTTAGTATATATGCCTATATAAAAGCAAAGAATAAAATTAAATTGTAGAAAAAGATGAAGTGCTTGCAGGAGAGGGGAAAAAGGATAGTGGGTTTGTTTGTTTAGGCCTTTTCTGGCCAGTTTTTGCTATCCCGTCTCACCCCCCTCCTCAAATTTATTGGGACTCTCGGCCTACGGCTAAAACCATCTTTCATTATTTTTTTTGAAACAAAATAAGGAAAGAGCCTCAATCCAGGCTCTAAAAATATACGAGCTGTTGCTTTATCCCCCTACTCGCTGTCGGGTGTGACACCGCAGGGCACAGAGGTGGTGCCTGGGGGCTCTGCCACCGCCTCCCCCCGGCCCTCAGTCAAAGCCCTTCGGCTGCCGGTGGGTGCGCGCCGGTCCCGGGGACGTGGCGGTCCCCCCGCTTTTGGCACGCTCGAAATGGCAGTGGCGTTGAAACCGTCTGCCTCCGCTGCCTTTGAAATGAAGAATAAAGCTGCAGCTGGAGCGGAACGGGGCCCAACAGCCAGCGCTGGAAAATCCCACCCACAACGGAATAAAAAACATGGCCCGAGGCGCGGGGCGAGCGCGCAACCTCCTGCCCTTCGCCGCTGCCTCCGGCGGTGGCCGTGCCAGGGATGTTCCTGCCCTCCCAGGAGCCCTGAGCAGCCCCAGCGCGGTCGGACAGGGAGATGGGGCTTCAACATCTTCATCCAAATCAAATTCCCCTCCGGGAGCAGAATTCCCCAGTGCGAGGGAGATGCGCCCCTCTGTGCCGCTCGGTTTGGGCTCATTTCAGACAGCCTAGGGTGATAACCAGGGTTATTTGATTATTTGTTTGATTATTTCGATTATTTGGAAGGAAGAGCTGGAGGGGCTGTAGGGGTACAGGTCTGCAGGGGGACTCGCAAACCCTCCAAAAAGCCCACCTGGATTTGGGACTGTGAATGGAGCTGGTCCCCCAGAGTAGGGGGAAAAGCAGGGTACACCCCAGAGAGAAATTACAGAGAGCAAATAGGGGCAGGAACATTAGAAATTATTTTTTACTTTTAAAAAAAAATCTTCACTTGTCTTGGAGATGAACCCTCTCACATGTGGCAGCAACTCAGAGCACCTGCAGTGAGGCCACAGGCAGCTTTTTGTATGGAGAAAATTCTCCTGCCCTGAGAGGAAACCTTCCCTTTCATGGGAAAATGCTGATTGTGTTGACAAAAATGTTAAAAATTGAGCTTTTCAGAGGGTTTTACTTAAATTCACTACATCATTTCTGAAAGATACTGAAGAGCCAAAATTTCAGCATTCTAAGACTGGCATCTTTGCCAATCCTAGGACAGCTCCTGGGGTGCCCATGAGGGTATTTATTCACTCTTCCCACAGACAATTTTTTCTTTTTTTTTTTTTTTTTTAATAATCCCGTAACCTTTCAGAATGACTCCAGCTTTGGAAAAATTACAGGGTGGAAAATTGATAATGTTTTCTTTTGTACTTTTGCTGTTGTGTAATCTTTCCAAAGTTAGAGAACAAAGTTAGAGAATTGGAAAACAGAAAAAAAATAGGAAAAAAAAAGGATGCTATACATGTGTGAGTGGGAAAGGGCCAGAGATGCATTTGGTGCCTCATGCATGTTGTTCATGGTTGAGTTTGACAGAGCAGAAGGAAAAAGAAATAGGAAATAAAATTCCCCCAAAAGTGAGATTCCTGGCAAAAGGCTGGGAAATTTTCAATAATGTGATTTATGCCTGGTTGACGCTTCATGTTCTGAGCGTTTTTAGGGGCAGGAGATGGGGTTTGCTGGATGCTCTGAACTGTTTGGGTGCTGGTTCCCACCTGTGTGCTGGGGGGAGTGCCCGGGGTGCTGGACCACACAGCTGTCACCTTGGCACCATGGCTCGAAGCACTACAACGTGATTTATAACTTTGGGGAAATATCTGAAGGGGAGATCCCAACCTGCAGGGCCAGGACCTGGATCTGCAGGTTCAGCAGACCTTTGGGTCAGCATCAGCTTTGCTGCCACTGAGTTCCCATGCACATTGTGGCCAGCACTTGGCACCCTCCACATCCCCCTGGTCCAGTGCCACAACTTCCCACCACCCCTCTGGGAACCCAGTGAGGGATGCAGGAGCCCAAGGCAAAGTCACTGGGATGCTGAACAGCCAGACTCAGCTCTTCAAAGGGATGAGAGCCCCATGGGACCCCTGGCACGGGCAGGAGATGACACTGGGTGCTATGGGAGCCTCAGCACTGTGGTACCATGACCAGTGCCACAGCTGTTGTAGGTGCCAGCCAAGAGCAGGGCCCTGGTCCCTGTGCAATCCCTCCATTGTCCCCACCGTGGTGGGTCAGCCTCCAGCCGGTGATTAATGGCCCAAGGGAGGCCGTGGTGGCCGCGCGCCATGGCTAATGTCAAATAACAAATATGAATGCGGGCTGTAAATATTTATACAATGCACAGGCACGTGCCTCCCCGGTGCAGAGACAAAGCTCTTCTCCTCCCGGCAGGGTGACTCACATCTCCCGGCAAGGAAGAGCTGCCGGGGTGGCCGGGACAGGGCTCAGGCTGGCGTTCCCGTGGCCATGGCCCCTGTCCCACAGGGCTGCAGGGCTTCCTGCCTGCCTGCCACTTGCAGGGATGTTTTGGGTCTCTGGGAAGCTCCCAGAACACTTCTGTTCTTGGGGCTGCTGAAAAGCAGTTTTTGAAAGGCAGCTGAGAGCTTTGAAGCCTCGTGCTCCTCCTGAGGGGGCACAGAGAAGCTCTCTGGGGAAGGACTCTCTCTTCCCCAGTGAGAAGCTTCCTATAGCTTTGAGAGGAGGTGGAGGCAAATCCCTCCAGGAGCAGCGCTGATGCTCCCCAGGTGGAGCTGGAGCCTGGGCTGTTCTGGGAGCCCTGCCATACCTGAGGGGCTGTGGGTAATGCTCAGCCCCCACCTGGCCCTCAGCAGCCTGATCTCCAGGCACTGGCAGTCACAGAGGGGATGTGCCCACTTCAGGGCACTACATCTCCCTGACTGCCAGAGCAGGGAAGACAGTGAGAGCCAGCTGAGCAGCCTTTTGCTCACAAACCTCCACTCTGTGTGCTTGAGGCTTCTCCATTTCCCAAATATTATTAAAACCTCCACTCCCACAGCCTCCTGTCACAGCAAACCCTTGGGCACTGCTGCTTGAGGCCATTGCCAGCATGTGGAGCTCTGGATGTGATGTCCTGGGTACCACTGCACTGCATCCCAAAGGAGGTTCAGGGGCAAAGAGGGATGGAGATAATGCTAATTTTGTCCATGTCCCCAAGGAAGCCTTGATGCTTTTCCCAGTTCTCCCTCCTGCTTCTTACTCCTGTCTCCCAGGTTTATTTAGTGTGGTCCCTGCTAATTCGTGCACATTTATTGGCACCTAAGAATAGAAAGCGATGACAATTATTTGTGTGCCTGGTCGGCTCAGGAAACAGCTCATTGGAGACAGAGACTTTCACCTCTGCCTGGGCTGGCTCCAGCCTGGACAAAGAATGCTGGAGCAGCATTTTCTATCATCAGACACATGAAAGTGCCAGGGAGTCTCGGGGTGATGTGCCCAAGAAGGGACAGAGATTATGCTGTTTGGGAGTGGACCCAGTGATTCACCATGTCCAGAGCCTATCACTGGCTGTGTCAAGGCTGGTTGAGGAGCCAGAGACTACTGGGATCTGTCACCTGGGGTGGTGGCTGCCATGGGGACAAGGGTAGAGGTCCTAGGATCTCCCCTTTGTTCCCCTCACTTGTCCTCTTGCAGATGTTGACGAGTGCGTGGAAGGCACCGACAACTGCCACATCGATGCCATCTGCCAGAACACCCCCAAGTCCTACAAGTGCATCTGCAAGTCCGGCTACACTGGGGATGGGAAGCACTGCAAAGGTAGGGACATGCTGCTCCAGAGCCAGAGCCCTACTGACAAGTGACAGCCCTAGCAGGTCAGAGGCCAGTGGTGGCTCATCAGCACTGGCCCATGTAAAAAGGCCACTTGTTCACCCCAGCCCATTGTAAACATTTTATTTATCTTTTTTGCCCCAAACTCCTGATGACAGTGCATGGGGGCAGAGAGGACTCTGTCCTTGCTGGTGATGGTGGCACCCATTGTCCTGGCATGGTTTGGGCTTGTTTTAAACAAAGCTGGGCTTATTTTCCTGCAGGATTTCTGGCCCTGAGGCTGCAGAACTGCATTAGCAGCTAAAACATTAGAAACTTAAAAATAAGAGAAATAGACATATAGATGATGTGAATATCAATATAGATGTAGATACAAGTGTAAATGTAAGTATTGATATAAGTATAGGCATCTATCTATAGATAGATATATGAGTGGGGAATGGAAAGAAAATGGGCTCCATGGAGCAGCAGCAGGAAAGCAGGATTGGGGCAGGGGAAAAATTCTCAGCTCTGCTCAAAGCAGGTTCAGGGTCAGGATGGGCCAAGTACAAATAGCAGAGGGATTAAAGCGCTCCAGGCACTGCAGGGCTTTGCCATGGAGACAGGCTGCTCTGCCAGAACCCTGGGAAATCCCAAGAGGTTCCCAGCACTCTGCACCAAGCTAAAGCTGCAAGACTGGGTTAGCTGGGGGTCCAGCACCTAGGCTGGGGAGAATGGGGATGTTTTTATAGGGTCTGGAGGGATGCTGCAGGTGATAATGGAGCTGACAACCAGCTGGAATAGGCAGAGAGAGCAGAAGACCCCAGCGCCCATTGCCAGCTTGGTGGGAAGGATGCTGGAGATGGAGAGCACCCTTGGCAGGCAGCAGCCAGGGCAGCCCTGCAACTCTCCCACCCTTCTTCTCCCCAGATGTTGACGAGTGCGAGCGGGAAGACAACGCGGGCTGCGTGCATGAGTGCGTGAACATCCCCGGCAACTACCGCTGCACCTGCTACGATGGCTTCCGCCTGGCACACGATGGCCACAACTGCTTAGGTGAGGGATGTCAGCATGCTGCAGTTCCTCAGCTGCTCCAGCACCTTAGGAACGACCTGCTGGCTTACTTTGATGGGCACTTCCCAAGACCCAAGAGCCTGAGACCCGCTGTGGAGCCGTGGAACTTGGTGGCACTCTCAGGGCATGAAGCCACTGCAGGCATGTCCTGTGCTGCAGTGACTCACTGGGGACAGGATTGCTCCCCATTACATGGGGGTGATGCCAAGGAAGAATGTTCAGTGCTGGGAGAAAAACTCCTTCTGTGGGTCCATTTGTAGACTGGGAGGGCTGGGGTGAGGCACAACCGGGAGAGTTTGGTTTGAAGTTGCTGAGGGTGAGGCACAGGCTCCCCACAGCTGCATCCTGCTGCAGCAAGTGGCCAGGCAAGCAGCTCTGTGCCGCTGCCGAGGGCAGGACGAGCTCACCCGGGCCCTGCCACTCGCTCCGCTCGTGCTTGAGGTCAGCCCTGCACCTGCCAAAATAGATGAGTTAATAGCAAATATGGTGGGGATGGGAACCAGCGAAGGGACTGGATAAATAATCCCCGCGCCAAGACAAACCCGGCATCTGCCTACGGAGCGGCCGTGCATCCTCCTTGCCACTTCCCACCGCCCGAAACTCCATCCGGCCGCGGCGGAGCCAAAGCTCCCGTCAGAACCCCGGGGCCCGCGGAGCTGCCCGCGCCCGTCACCCGCATCCTCCCGCGGCATCCGCGGTGGGAGCTCCGGGGCCAGGGCCGCCCGCTTCCCTCCGCCTGCAGCTCAGGCTATTTTCTAATTAGTGTCTGCAGAGGGGTCATTAATGAGCTCGTCACTGGGAGGAGGAGGAGGAGGGGGGAAGGGATTATGGACACATACGCTTTGCATTAAGCACCATCACCGGGATCTTTGCAGCCTCCTCGGGGAGGGGGGAGATTTACACAGCTGGGAGGAGGCGCGGGCGGGCGGCTCTGCCTTCCTCTCCCGGAGGACGATGAGCCCGAGGAGAAGAAAGGAAAGCTGGACGTCATGTGTTTACAGAGTTGGGTGGGAGGGGATGGAGATGGCTGGGAGCAGGCGGGCAAGCAGGGATGTGGGGGGAGCATGCTGGCTCCCACCTAGAGCCCTTCCTTAGCTCATCCCACATCTCATGCCTGATCCTGCCGTGCTTTTCCCAACCTGCCTGCATCCCCTTTTAGTCAAAAGAAAGAGGAGCAGAGCAAAGCAGGGTGTTGTGCCCAGGCTTTGCCAGTGCCATGGGCAGGAGCTGAGCTGGAGAGGGGTCAGGGTACGTGCCCACCATCAGCCCCTCCATTGCCCACCCTTGGTGACCTTTTGAACCAGGACAGGAATGCAAGCCCCTGTCTTGACATAGGCCATGTCATTTCTGCCCATTTCCGTTGCCTTTAATAAAACAGGTATTAGAGCTGTGGAGTCTTGTTTCAGCCATTGGGTTTGAACAGCTACCTTCTCATTTTTGAGCAGAGATGGAAAGAGAAGTTGCAAAACATTAAGCCCTTGTTTTAAGTGGAGGGATTTGAGAGTGGGGTTATTGGCATCTGCAGGACATAGCTTGGCTGGGATGAGCACTGGAGGAAGCCATGAGCTCCCTGCCATCACAGAGGATGCCTGGCTGCAGCCCAGGTGTCAGCCCTCACTGCCCTGTGGGTGAGAGGGTGTTTTCAACACCTCCTTTCCAAGACAGCAAGTTTGTGGGGTGCTCCTGGGCTCCGCTGGCTATTTCCAGCTAGAGATGCAGCCCTGCTTTGATATTTCTGAGCATCCCCTCAGGCCTCGCCAGGAGCTGGGGCACAGTGCAAGGCACCCACACTGCTGGAGCATCCATCTCTCCATCCATTTTGCCCAAAAGCAAGGGGTTTGGTGCATGCTGTGCTGTTTGGGGAGGGGGCTGATGGCTGGGGGGCCTGGGAGCCCCTGGCACGTGCCGTCACTGAGCCACTGTTGTGGCGTTTCCGGTGGGCGATGCTGGCTGGGCTCAGTTTTCCCCTCAGCCACAGCCCTGCAATGCTCGAGTTCACAGGACGTTTTCTTTGGCATGGGGCCCCTCGCTTCCCGGCCCAACGCCATCACCCAGCCCCGCAGGCAGAGGGGGCAAGGGGAGGCCACGGCACAGATTTGTCTCTGCCCAAGCCTGGCACCCTGGGTGCTCTGGCACCTCAAGGCACTGGTGAGTTCAGCTTGGACCACTGTCCCAAAAAAGCCTCTAAAGAGAGAGCAATGGGCAGTTACTGTTCATTAAATGCAGGTTTTTGCAGGGCTGGAGCAGAAGCAGCCTGGGGTGAAGGCATTGCTGCTGCCACGGGGCCACATCTCAGCCCCTTGCAGTCTTGGCTTGTTAAACCAAAACAGGTGTGAGGGCAGGGGATGCGAGTCTCCTTACAAGTAATTATCCCTGCTCTGGGCTAAGGTTTCCCAGCTCTTCCTAATGAAGTGCAGGCATCCCCAGCTGGCAACAGGCTCTGAGGGGCTGGGAGCAGGGGCCGGCTGCAGCCAGCATCCTGCATGAGCACCCAGGGTGCTTTGGGTTTTCTGGAACAAGGAAAACCCCTTTCTCTGTGGTCTGGTGTTCTCTTCTGTAAAATGAGGCCATCTGTCAGGGAAGCTGTGTGATCCCTGCACCCACTCCTGCTGTGCTTTGCCTTCAACCCTGCACTGCTAAGCATTCCCCTTCCTTCCAGCTGCAGGATCACAGATGTAAGGCAGAAGTTACTGCCCAGCAGATCTGTCCCAGCCAGTCCCCATCACCTTGGTGTGCCAAGGAGCTGTGCTCACCCCCTGCCACCTTCTCTCTGCAGACCTGGATGAGTGCTCAGAGGGCAACGGCGGCTGCCAGCAGACCTGTGTCAACATGATGGGCAGCTACGAGTGCTTCTGCCGGGAGGGTTTCTTCCTCAGTGACAACCAGCACACCTGCATCCAGCGCCCTGAAGGTCAGTGCTCAGCAGTTCCACACCCTGGGGCACCCTCTGTCCCTGCCTTTATCAGGCAGGTGTGTCCTCTGTCACCTCTGGCCACTCCTGCCTGGGTTTAGGTGCTGCTGCTGGCTTCTTGGTGTGGCAGATTTGAAAGTGAATCTGCAGCAGTCACATTGAGAGAGGTCACAAATGTCCTGCAACAAAACCCTCACAGGCCCCTTGACCAGGCACAACAATACTGAACAGGGGACATTAATCCTATGCCCAGAGCAATTTATTGATAAACAGAAGGACCTGGAGGTCCTCACACCACCTTAAGAGACACATCTTCCCCTGCCAGGTCTTGCACAGCACTGAGCCCTTTGTCTCGGTATCAACTCTAAATTGTTGCTGTCTGGAGCAATCTCTTAGCCAAAATAGGAGGAAATGAGAGATTTTTGTGTCTCTGCTGATTTTTATCTCTGCTGTTTGGCAAAGCCAGCTGAGTGTTTTTGCTTTCCTCCTTCCCAGCTGTGCTGGTCACTCCAGCTCTCCAGGAATCTCACCGTGCCCAGGACAGGAGCAGCTGCAGTGTCATCTCCTGTGTCCCCATCCCTTGCATGTCCAGGAGGGATGAGCTGGCTGCTCCTTCCTCCTGGTGCCACAGTGGGTGGTTCCTCCTGGGGACAGGGATGCAGGTGCTGGGTCTTGAGCTCAATGGGGTTTAAAGCCACTGAGAGATGTGGGAGCAAGGTCTCACCCAAGGTGGGAGGGAATCAAAGGTCGAAGGCTCCCAGGTGGTTTTGCCCACCTTCCCAAGCAGCTCTGTGCCAGGAGCTGGCCAGGGTTATCCTGCTCCCGCAAGGCCCTCGCCGACAAGGTTTCCTTCATCTCCCCGCCCCATCCCACCTCAGACATCCTTCCACTGCTGACCAGTGCCAGCAGCTTTTGGAGCATTTCTTTGCTTCGTTTTCTCTTTTAGAAGGTATGAACTGCATGAACAAGAACCATGGCTGTGCCCACATCTGCCGAGAGACCCCCAAAGGGGGCATCGCCTGTGAGTGCCGCCCTGGCTTTGAGCTCACCAAGAACCAGCGTGACTGCAAACGTAAGGAGCACTCCAGGACAGGGGATACAGCCTCCCAGGGACCCCATAACCCTGTCCCCATGGCACAGACGCCTCCTGCTCCTGCAGCAAAGCCCTGACCCCCTGATAGCAGTTGGTTCAATGAGCCTGAAGCTCAGCATGCTCAGCTCTGCCTCTGTTGCCTTATAGACAATGCTTCTGGCAGCCCCCTTTACTATGGGATGTTGTGTCCTTACATGACCAGGCTGAAATGGCAGTTCAAGGGGGTCCCAGAGGCTCAGCATTCCCTGTTCTTGTCCCAGTGTTTCACTTTCCAAAGGGGAGGTGAACAGGGAGAGTACAATTGGCATGTGAGGAGCACAGGAACCCCTGGGGGTTGTGGTGCTCTCAGCCTGTCTGATCTCCTGCCAGCATCCCACTGGCAGTGCCAGCGTTATTAAAAAATATGTGTGTCTTTATGCAATTATTTTTATTTTGTTTCTCATTTGCTGTGTGCAGCAAATGTGTAAAATAGCTGATGAAATAAAGGTTTAATCCTAAACTAAATGAACAGCACACCTTGCCCCCTGGGAAGGCTGACAGGGATTCCCAAAAGCTCCTATGCATTCCAGAGCTCAGGAAAGTTTCACCCTTCCATGGGATTCAGGGTCAGCCAGCCCACCTTTTCTTGGACTCCACTGGTGTCATTTAGCAGATATGCAGAGGGAGGACATGAGAAACCACATAACAACCTGCATCTGCTAAGATCCCACAGGGAAAGTGAAGGGCTTTAGGAATTATCTGTGAGGGAGGAAGGAAGGGAAGGAGGGAGAGAGGTCTCTGAATACACGGACAAGGTGTTTCCAAGCCAGCTTTATGTGGTACATGTGGATGCCAGGCAGGGAAGGAGTTGGGGCCGTGGTGACACTGCTGCTTTGCTCCCACAGTGACCTGCAACTACGGGAACGGGGGCTGCCAGCACACCTGCGATGACACCGAGCAGGGGCCCAAGTGTGGCTGCCACGTCAAATTCCTGCTGCACTCAGACGGGGTGACGTGCATAGGTAGGTGAGGCCATCGCCCACACGTGGGTTGGGGAGGGGGATAGCTCATCTTCCTCCCTGGGTGAATTGTCCTTGGCCTGGTGAAGGGTTTTTCCCAAGCCTTGGGCATGCAGCAATTTCCTTTTGCTGAGACCAGGGCAGCTGAGCGTGCGTGTGAGGGATGCTGTGGTACCCGGGGGTGCAGGGATGTGTCTCTGCACAGCCACGGGGAGCAGGAGTGATCTTGGTGGTGCTTGAGGGGACATCTGGGGACAGGTTGCTTTGGGGTGCGGGCAGGGGTCCCTGCCTGCTTCTGTGCTGCTGAAGAGAGAGCTGTGAGGATGTCCCCACGCTGGGAATTGTTACTGTTGCTGTCACTGGCAGCTTTTGAGGAGGGATGTGGATGGGGCAGGTTTGCCCACAGCAATCTGTTCCAATTTGGTGTTGTGGGGCCTCAGCTCAGGAACAATTGTCTTGCAAAAATCAAAAAAACCAAAACCCCAACAACCTGACAACTCAACCACCCCCAGAATTGTCCTTTTCCTGTGTGCATTTTCAAATTGTAAAACATCAAGCAGAGATAGAAGTTTTACTGGTTTCATATGCTTGTGCTGTTTAACAGCTGCTTTGATTTAAAAAATGTTATATTTGGGGAATGATTAAGTCCACAATTGCTTGAGACATTTGAGTTCTTACTGCAAAATGAAAAAGAAAAAGGAACTGAAAGCAAGAGAGGTTTTGGCTCCCCATGTTCCTGCTGTGCCTGAACAGAAAACCCTCCGTGCTTTCCACAAACGGCTCCGTCCTCAGGGCAGAGGATGCCCCCTGAGCCCCTGGCTGCTCCCTGCCAGCTTTGAGGGGTGCTGGGGGCTGAGCCCCCAGCAAAGCCCTCCTGCCCCTCAGCTCACTGCTGCCTTAATGTCACTGCTGTCCCCCAGCCTGCTCCCAGGATGGATCCCATTCCCTCCTGGCTGCCAGCCGGCACTCGCAGCCCCTGCTCCCTGCCGTCCTCATGTTTGTTCCCACAGCCACTGCGTCCTGTCCCACCTCTGAGGAGCCTCCCAGGGTTGTTGCTGTGCCTGGGTGGGGAGCTCAGGACCCCGGGTGTGTCAGCTGGTGGGTTCCTCCTGGATGAAGGGCCCTGCGTGTGGCGTCTGACTTGGGCAGGTTTGGGACCGAGGATGCCCCTGACCTGTTGGGTGTTGGGGGTGAGGGAGCAGCTCTCCAAAGCATCTCATGCTTTGGAGATGCTTCAGTGCAGTCTGTTTGCTGGGTGAGGTGGTCTCTGCACTCAGACCCTGGTTACCACAGGTGTGAGGATGGGATTTGGGGGTTTCCAAAATCTTTCCTCCTTTGTCCTTGGCCAAAGTCTCCCTCTTTGTCCCCACACCCTGCATTGTACCTGCTGGGGAGGCATCTCCCACCAGAGCCAGCACATCCCTGTGAGCTCTTCCCTTGTCCAGGGGAAATCAAACACTGCACTAGAGGATTTTAGGAGCAGCACCAGCCCAAAGCCTACCACCACACCATGCCAGCCTCATCCCTTTGGGCTCTGCAATCCCCTCTCACAGGAAGGGACCTGCCAAGCTCCTGCATTCCCTGGGGGATTCCCCAGCCCCACCGTGGGAACACCAAGGGGTTGTGCTCCAGCCCCTGGGAGCCAGCAGCCGCCCCGCGGGGACGCCCGGCCAGCAGATTTACAGCCGAGGTACCTGCTCGGATATTTATAACCACCCTTTCTTGTTTTATGGCTCAGGCACAGCAAACAGCCCTCCCCCATCCACACTGCCCCCCTCACCGCCCCTTCCCCATTTCCTCCAAAATATTTCATCATTTCAAGGGGAATAAAGTTTCCAGTGAGGGGAAACGCAAAGTCGTTCCCTGGGCCATGGGCTTTGAAATTGTACGCGGTGTGTTTGATGGGCTGCCGGGACAGGCCCCTGGTCCAGGTTCCCTTCAGATCACACCACACGGCAGGAAGCATGATCAGCCCATCTGAGTGACAGTTTCATTAGGCCACAGCCAGTGTTTTTCATTTTTCCGCTTTTTATTGCTGCTTTTAAAAATGCAGATAATGAGGAACATGCCTCTAAGCACAGGGGCCATCACTAATGGCTCCTAACATGTCTGCAGGCATGAGGGGGAGGGGGAGATGGAGGGGAGGCCAATGACCTTATATATTTATATTTATGCCCCAAAAGCAACCTTTAAAAAAAAAAAAAAAAAGAAGGAAAAAAAGCACATAAAACCCTCCAGCAGACAAGGGTGCAGTGCCCACAAGGAGATGCAAAAACAGCTGTCACAGTTGATGTAGATTTTAGCTTTCTGGGAAGATTTACCAGCCAAGGCATCATTGCAGCTCCCTCCCACCTATATTTAGGGTGCAGAAGGGCTGTTGCTGGCTCCCCACTTGTGAGCACTGGTGGAGCAGGAGGGGGTGGACAGGGAAGAAATGTGATTAGATGGAGAAGGAAACTAAACCCAGCTCAAGTTTTATGGCTGATTTCCTGACCCACACCTAGGCAGTTTGTGGTGGCACCACTGATGCTCCCCAGCTTTGTGGAGTTGATGGTGCTGGGAGCTCTGAACCTACAGCTGGGGGGCACTGACCGACTGGTGAGGCAGAGCCCAAGCACACCCAGGATTTGGGCTCACTGCTGGTTTGGCTGCTAAATCCAAGGGGTGCAAGAGCCACAGGCAGTATGTGGTTGCCTTCCCAAAGCCCTTGGCTGAGCAGTGCCCACCTGGCTCTGCTCGGGGATCACCGCCTGCCCTGGCACTGGTGCTGGTTCTGTTCCCAACAAGGACGAGGACCTGGTTCCCCAGACTAACAGGCTGCACTAATGCTCCTCATAACACGCTTCTCCCACTTGCATGGGGCTCCAACCAGCCCAGCACAGCCGGAGGGGGTTTGGAGAGGCTGAGGGACATGGAATGCTCGGGAGGTGGGAGAGAAGAAGCCCAAAGGGACAGTTTCCGCTGCAGAGTTGAACCCATTGATGTGTGACACCAGCCAAGTTCCCTGCTGGACACTGTTTCTAAATCACTTTTTTATAATGTTAAACAGGGGAGAGACACTTCCAGCAACACGTTATCCTTGAGACGTTTTCTAATGGTAAATATTTTTGTTCTCTCTATCTCTATGAAGGGGTCTAACTGTAGGTGGTCTCTCCTCTCGAGATCATGATGGGGCTTGGGGGCTGAGCTGCAGCTGTGCTAACCTCATGTCTCACTAACCCTGCCCCACTGCTGCTTCCATACCCCGCCAGGCCAGCCTGGGGCTGGGCTGGGGGACAGAGCAGGGAACCCTGCCCCTGCTGTGCTTGCATGAGACGGGGGCTCTCACACTGCTTTGGTGGATCCAGCCTGGCGCCGGGGGTGACAATTTGCTTTCCAGTGGCTGTGGCAGTGGCTACCCCCACACCCAGGAGGAGCTCACAGTGGGCTGAGTGGTGGGGAGGGGGATGCTTGTGCCCATCTCTGCACTGTGCACTCCCAGTTATGCCTTCCTAGAGCCCACCCACTCCAGGATGGTCCCCTCTGGGACCTCCAGGGTGTCCCAGGGTTTGGTCTCGCTGTGCACAGTGGCTCTCAGCCCAGAGCTGCGGCAATGGCAGAGCTGCAATGGCCCTTTGTAGGGCTGGGCACCTCCCCAGGGATTTCTTTGCATCCCCGTGGGGTCTCCAAGCCTTTCACAAAGGTAAAGTGATGCCTCTGCTCTGCCACCAAGGAAACCAAGGCAGAAGGTGCAGCAGCTTGTTTGTAGTGGGAAATCTTGTTCCTGGATGTGCTGGCAAACACTCGGCACATCCAGGAGCTGTGGGAGCTCAGCTCAGCATAGGGAGTATAGACTGCAGCTTTTGGGGGGCTCTGCAGAGCTTTTTACACAGGGGTGGGAGAAGGGGGGGACCCCAGATCCACGCCATCACCATGCTCCAGACAGCTCAGCTGTAATCCCTCCAATTACTGCGGAATTATCCCTGCTGGCTCGTGGGATTGCATCCTGCTGAGATTGTCACTTCTGAGAAGGTGGAGGTGAGGCCAGAGTGTTTGCAGTGAGGGTGCTGAGCAGGCGAGGAGTGCCATGGCACAGCAGTCGGGCAGTGAGACCAGAGCTGGGATGGAGGAGGGTGGAAAAGAGTCTGAGTGTGTGTCTGAGAGTGTCTGTGAAGCTTTTCCTCTCCCTGCCTGAGCGATGGAGACCTCACAAAAGCCCTCCTGTGTGGCTGGTGAGTCATGCCAGGCTGGGAGCAGCCCTGGGCTGCCAGCTCCACCGAACAATTGCTGCTCCCTGGGGCCATTCTGGAGCCCAGCCCTGTGCTGCAAACCTCCACTGCCTCACAGGTACCCCAGCAGCCCCCTCCAAGCTTTCTACAAACCCAGGACAGGGTCCCCTCCTTCACAGAGGGGTTTGCAGTGGTATTCTGGCCCTGCTAACCGAGCTCATACCCAGTGCCCATCCTGGGCAGCTGCCCTGGGATGGTGGGTGGGACTGGTTTTAATCTCAGGTGAAATTCCCAAAGGTGCAAAGGGGCCACGAGGGGTACCACAGTGCTGGAGGAGGCTGTGAGTACAATGACAATATCCCCATGGGACCACACTCTCTGCAGAGCTCTATCCTCCCTGCTGCAGCTGCTTCTCCAGCTTGATCCTGCTGGCAGCAGCACCTGAACAAAGCCAATGGTCTCATCTCAATGGTGACCCTGCTAAATCAATCCTCCCCAGGCTGCTTCTGCATCTGCTGCTGGAACAAAGGCTGGCGTTAAACAAATGATTCACTGGGCTTTCAGAAAGTTTCCCTTCCCTCAGCCGTCCTGTGTCTCTCACCCCAGCACCGCAGGGAGGGCGATGGTCCTGGCTGGGCCGCACGAGGACCTGGCTGGAGGAATAATATCTGCAGAAATCTTTCCCCTGCCGTTAGGTTTTGTAATTGTGCTGGCGATTAATTTCATAAAATGGTCCCTTTTGTTCTCTTATTATGGGACATCATAAAAATAGCAGTGGCAAGACGAGCACAGAGTGATCCCAGCTCCTGAGCCCTGCGGCAAATGGTTGGATGGTTCAGTCATTCCCACCCCATGAAGCACTTGCAAAGAGCAGGAGAACCTGGGATTTGCTCTTTCCAAGGAATTTCTTCAAGGCATTTTCATCTTGGGTTCCTTGAAGCCCAAATGCCTCATTTATCCAAGCAACCAGCCTTCTGAAAGGAATATTTTATTATCCTTTGTGAACAACTTAATGCACTTCAAACCATTGTTCTGGTGGTTAGGGTTGAAATTGAGGATTGATCTCACAGGGAAGCTGTCAAGCTGAAAATGCTTCATTTAAATTAGTGTCTCTTCTAGTCCTACCATCAACAGCTGACTTTGATAATACTGAAATAATTAGCTTTTTTTTTTTCAATTGGATTTTTTTTTCCACTGATGCTGCCTGCCTCTGAGCGTGTGTTTTAATTATATGATGTGTCTCCCAAATGAGACACTGGACCAGCCGCTGTGCCTGAGCCATGGGTGACAGTCAGGGACTGACGGCACAGGGTCACTCGTGGCTTGGTGGCTCGGTAGCTTGGTGGCAGCGAGGAGGACAAGACCCCCCCTGCCACCCCACCAGGAGACTGGGGCTGTGCACCCACATCCCTGGGAGCTGGGCACTCCTGGCAGGATCTGTGTCTGGCTGCTTTTGCACAAGTGCTATGACTTCGCCCCTGGGAAATCAAATTCCTCCTCTTTGGAGCTGCTGAAGGAGCCTCCATGAGGCCCTGTTTGTGGGGGACACAGCTCCCATGTGTTCATTATTTCACAGCTCTGTGGCCTCATTGCTGTTGTGTGAGAGCCAAGGGCGGTTTCCATGAGCTCTGCAGGGAGGTTTGTACCCACTGCCACATGGCTGTGGCATGGGGGGACATCTCCCATGGCATGACTCCCCCAGCCTTTCGAACACCGGTCCCTGAGCCTGGCCTTTCTTTCCCCTTCCCACGCAGAGACATGTGCTGTGAACAATGGGGGCTGTGACAGCAAGTGTCACGACGCGGCCACCGGCGTCCACTGCAGCTGCCCCATGGGCTTCATGCTCCAGCCCGACAGGAAGACGTGCAAAGGTAGGTGGGTGTGAGTGGGGCTGGGGTGCTCGCTGCTCACCCCTGGGTGCCTCAGATCCCCCTTGTGTCTTCAGTGCCCCTAGAAAAGGCTCAGATTTAGCTCAGCTCGACATTGCCCACAGTGCTCACTGGCTTGGTGTTTGCATCCAAGGGGTGGGGACAGGAATCATCCCCCAGCACAGGAACTGGGATGCCTTGCTGCAGGCACCATGCTTGGCCTCACGCCCCTGGGAAGACTATGGGGAGAAGGAAAAGGGGGTCAGGTCAAGCTGGAGGCTGTGGCAGAGCCCATGTGGGGCTAGAGGGTCCTGTCCCATCTCACTCCACCCCACTGCCTCAGCTGCCCCAGGGGAAGGGCTGGATGTGCAGGGGCAGGGAATCCGCACCTGCTCTGGGAGTGTGAGATGCACAGGTCCCTCTTGGGACACTGCCCAACCAGGTCCCACATGGGGGAGAGCACCCCGAGATGCTGCACGTCCCATCAACATCCCCAACCACCTGTCCCTGCCAGGCAGGGCAGTCCAGGCTGCTTTCCCTGCACCACAAACTTGCCCCCCTTGCCAGTGCCTGTGTTGTGTCTTTTGGCAGCTCTCAGAACTTGACCCCAGCTGTAAGGAAAGCCTGTCCTGCTGCTGGCTGCCTGTTACCTGTTGAGTACTTCCAGAATCCCCTGCCCCTGGTATTTTATCAGAGCATCCACCCCCTCCAGTTCTGCAGTTTCCAGCAACATGCAATAACCCAGAGCCATGTCCTCTGTGTCTGGGGTTTTATTACAGCTGCAGGCGGGTTTACAGCTTGCTCCTTCACAGCCATAAACAGAAAGCCTCAGCCCCAGCAAGGCAGAGCTGCTGCCCCAGCACTGGGGGATGGAGGGGCAGGGCAGGCCGCTGCTCCTCCTGGTCTCCTTCCATTTCACAGGTTGTTTCCTAACAGTAAATTTTGTGATTAGTGGAAAAACAAGAAAAACAACCAAAGACTCCACATTCCAGCCTCTTTCCAGGTTGTTGGGGTTCTTTGCAGTTACTGTGCATCATCCTTTTTAACTTTCTTAATGGCAGGAAGGAGATGGCAAGCAGAGAGGCAAGAGCTGAGAAGCAGTTATTCTGTCGAGCAGCTGTTTTTGAAGGAGGGGGTTCCCCTCTGGTTTTCTTTCTCTTTCTGCTGCTCCTGGTCCCCCAGAGTTGCCTCCAGCCCAAACCTTTGGCTCTGCAAACTCTGGTCTGGTGCTCTCGCTCAGCTGAGAGACTCTTTTAAGACTTCTGGCTCTACTCTGGGGGACCCTGAGACCTGCAGAAATTAATCGTTTTGTGCCACTTCCAGGAGAGCTGGGCCCCAAAGTCCTGGCCTGGCCTGGTGTCACACTTTGGCTTCTCAGATACGCACAGAGAAAACCAGCAGCCACATTCCCCTACTGAGCATCAGAGGCCAAAGGGTTTCCCTCATTTGCCAGCTCATGGCAGGGGCAGCATCCAGAGGGGAGCACTGGGGTCTCCTGGCATCCCAGCAAGGGTGTGATGGGTGTCCCTTGTCCCCACCAGACATTGACGAGTGCCGGCTCAACAACGGTGGCTGTGACCACATCTGCAGGAACACGGTGGGCAGCTTCGAGTGCAGCTGCAAGAAGGGCTACAAGCTGCTCATAAATGAGAGGAACTGCCAAGGTAAGGGGCAGTGAGTGCCCAGGGCCCCTGCCCTACCCCTCCCTGCATTCCCATGGCTACTGCAGAAGTGCTGTCCCTGTTGCTCATTCCTCTGGCCTTTCCTGTGGACTGCATACATCCTTCAGGGGATTAGTGCTGGATTTAGGGCTAAGCTCTGGGGCTTAGCCCTCCAGGCTCAGAGATGGGGACTTGTGGGCTCTTGCAGAGTTAAAGCCAGCAATTAGGCCAGGGTTCCCAGTTCTTAGAGGGTGGGAATGGGGAGATGCCTCCTGCTCACTCCAGAGGTAGCTGGCTGCTCCATGCTTTTTCTCAGTCCCAACACTTTCTACACATCCCATATAAACCCAGCAGGTCACTGTGCTGCCCCCGAAGCCCATGGCCAAGGTCAGCATAGCAGGTGTGAATGAGCCTGAGTGTTGCCTCCTGAAAACACACAGCGGGGGAAGGAGGGGCTGGTAGGCTCCGGGGCTGCCACTGCTTTCATCTCCGTCCAGGTTCTGTGCTCTGTGAGTTTGACGTGAGTGCAGCAATTAACTTAATGAAGCCAATGAAATGATGCTCCAGCCCACCAGCTTGGGTTCACCTCCCAACCGGGGCCTTTCTGCCCTAGTGAGGTGCCCGCAGGGCTGAGCAGACATTGCTGGCACCGTCCCCGGGGCAGGACCTGCCCGCGCAGCATTCCTGATCCCTCCCTAGCATCCTTCTGATCGTGGCATCCTCCCGATCCCTCCCTGCCCTGGACGGGCAGCAGCCGGGGGCTCTTGCAGCCTTCCCATGCCAGGAACAGGACGCTGGCCCTGTTTGAGGTGCAGAGGGGCTGCAGGAGCTTGTGGCAGGGGGTGCTGGTGCAGTGGGTGAGGAGGAGCTTGGAGGGAGAGAGGGAGCACAGGGTTCTGGAGCCGGTGCTGGATCCCTGGAGCATCCTGGTATAGAATGCCCAGAGCAATCTGGTTCGGGACCCTTGGAGGATACCAGTGCAGGGTCCCACAACGTCCCAGCGCTTGCTGGAGCAGGAAGGGGACAGTCCCTGTGCCCTGGCCCCTGTGCCGTGCCAGCTCTCACCTCCGCCCCTTGCCATTCCTCCAGACATCGATGAGTGCTCCTTTGACCGGACCTGCGACCATCTCTGCATCAACACCCCCGGCAGCTTCCAGTGCCTCTGCCACAAGGGCTACACGCTCTACGGGCTCACCCACTGCGGAGGTAGGGCCAGCTGCAGCCTGTCCCCACCGGGGTCGGGTCCCCTCGGTGCTGCTGCTGTGCGACCCCCGGGACACTACCCACCCCAAGAGCCCACGGGGAAGGTCGGTTCCACGCACACCCCGGGCAGGGAGGGGGCTCACAGCCAGACTCGCTGATGTCTGCAACTTCAAACAGAGCGACAGGAACAATTTGCGACTTGTCTGCAGCGGGAGAGAGGGAGAAATCCCCGGCGTTTTTGGCACGGAGCTGTGACGGGGTGGGAAGGGGAACATCAAAAGGGTTTGATTTAAATTTCACAAGGCAGATAGCTCCCAAGGGCGGGGGCGTGCTGCGCCCTGGAAGCGGGGAGGGATGTGAATGAAACATGCTTTGCAGGGGCTGCCGGAGCGTGTTGTGGCAGCGGTGCCGGCGGCCCGGGATGACGAGCCCGGGTGTTCCAGTGCTGCCCGGCTGGCGAGGGTCAGCGACCCTCCTCATATTTCTGAGCTACGCAGTCAGCGTGAGCCAGCGCAGCCCCCGGGACTGCCTTGGCCCTGTGGCAAAGGGACTGATGGCTCCCACCAATGCCGCGAGTGAGGGGGAGCTGGGCAGGAAGGGCTGTGACGGGGCAGCTCCATCCCTGACCTGAAGGATCATTTCAGGCTGGGGGGTCTCTTCTGAAGAGAGAGATCAGGGCTGCTGAGTTCAGTTTCTAAGTGCTTCCGTGTCGGCTCCATCTGCTGCACCCTCCAGCCCATGAGGGGCTGGGCTCAGTCTGGATGTTCTGCACCCATCCCTTGCCCTTGGGGACACCGGGAGTCGGGCTGTCCCTTATCCCCATGTAGCTGGCACAGCTGCAGGGAACTGGGACTGCAGGAAATGCCCAGTGGTGCAGATCCCCTGTCCCAGCTGAGCTTGGATTTATCTGTCCAGAATCCCAGCCCTGAGACAACGCAGGGATTCAGTGTCAGAGCCAAGGGGTCCCACTGCCCCATACCCACTTCCTTTGTCCCCATAGACATCGATGAGTGCAGCATCAACCGGGGTGGCTGCAAATTCGGCTGCATCAACACTCCTGGCAGCTACCAGTGTACCTGTCCTGCTGGCTGCAAGCTGCATTGGAACAAGAAGGACTGTGTGGGTAGGTCAGCAGAGCTGCTGGAGGAGTTGGGGGCTTTTGGCTGCCAGGCTGGTGTCCCTATGCTATGCTCTGGCACCCTCTCCCCCCCCGATGAATCCCTCTATGAGCTGGAGGGCACAGGGATCCCTCGTGGGTCTCTGAACTGTGCCAGCCATGGGCATCTCTGATTGTCATCATCAGCTGGTGCATGTCCCTTGGAGCTGGTGAAGTGCCTGCCAGGTTTGGTGCCACCACGGGCCACCCTCACCTGCAATAAGATGGGCAAGAAGGACAGCTGTGCCCTTTCCTGCACCTCCAAGGCCCTATTCCTGCCAGGTACTGGTGCTGGTGCCACCACCAGCATGGGCAAGGGGATCTCCATTTCCCTGCATGGCCCGAACTGAGTGGAGAGGAGTGGCTACACAGCCAGTGTGCACTGGCGGGCGGGCAGGAGGGAGGGAGGGCTCATTATTGGATGTAGATCCATGGGCCAGGTCCCTGGTGCAGGATCTCTATGGCAGGGTGCTGGGCATGGCACAGCCCTGGCAGAGCCAACCCCCCTTGCTCACTCACAGAGTCTGACAGCAGCTACACGGTGAGCTGTGGGACCCCCATCCTGCGGCAGGGCGGCCAGCACAGACCCACCAACAGCAGCCAGCAGTGCCTTGGTAAGGGGGCCCCTGGGGTGCCCACAGCTGCCACCAGCCTGGCTGGGCCGTGCCAGGTTGCTGAGCACCCGCCTGTTCTTTCAGAGACTGTGGCTGCACCGGTCAAGCAGAAAACCTCCTTCAAGATCAAGGATGCCAAGTGCCACCTGCACCCGCGGACCAAGGGCAAGCAGGAGGAGGCCGGGAAGGCACAAGGTGAGGTGTGATGCTGGGGGGAGGTGGGAGTGCCTGTCCCCCAGCAGGGGTGGCTGCTGACCTGTCCCCCGCACACAGGTGGCTCGGCACCATGCTCTGACTGCCAGGTCACCTTTGTCAACCTCAAGTGTGACTCATCCAAGAAGGGGAAGGGGCGCCGGGCTCGCAACTCCCCCAGCAAAGAGGTGACACGCATCACACTGGAGTTTGAGGCAGAGATCAAGCCTGAGGAGATCACAGGTGGGCACAGCACTGGCCTGACCCCTCTTGGGTGCAGGCACAGGTGGTGGGACCAGGAACACGATACCATCCCCATGCAGCAAGGGGAGATTAACCAGTCCTCATCTTGCATCAGATTGGCATGTGCTGAGTAGCACTTGCAACTGAGCATTTGGGGGGTGGTTTTAATGCTTCTGGGCTTCCCTCTCTACTCCTCCCTTCTTAATGCATCCCTGTTTCCCCCTTTCCCCCATTCCCTTCTGCACCACCCAGCCAGCTGCAACCTGCACTGCCTGCGACAGAGAGTGGAGAAAAAGCTCAAGTCGGCCATCAAAGCCTTGAAGAAATCCATCAATCAGGAGCGGTTCCTGCTGCGCTTCTCAGGGATGGAGTACGAGGTGGCCCGGAAGCTGAGCGTGGCCCCGGAGCGGCAGGAGAGCTGTGGGCCGGGCCAGCAGCGCCTGGCCAGCAAGTGTGGTAAGGAGCGTGGTGGGGTGATGAGGGGACCCGGCGGTGACAGCCCCCACAGCATCACCGACGTCCCCCCCGGCTCTCAGTCAGCTGCTCGCAGGGAACCTATTACCACGGGCAAATGGAGCAGTGTGTACCCTGCCCCCCCGGCACCTACCAGGAGAAGGAGGGGCAGCTGTCCTGTGACCTGTGTCCCCGCGGTGACACCTTTGGACCCATAGGAGCCACCAACATCACTGGCTGCACCGGTAAGGAGGACACAGGCTTGAGGCACACTCGAGGCATGGCCAGGGCTGCAACCTCAACCATTAGCCAGCAGACAGGAAAGCCTTGAGCATCCCCAGGACCCACAGAATTTGCTGTTTTGGGAGTTTATTATTTAGAGGGGACCCCAGGAAGGGCAGCACTTGCTCTGGGTATACTGGTGTTGCCAAGGCTGAGAGGGAAGAGGATTTGGGTATGGGGCAGGAGAGCCCCAGGCATATGGGGTGCCAAGACTGAACAATGCCTGTGCCTGCAGGTCAGTGTCCCCCTGGCCAGCACTCTGCCGATGGCTTCAAGCCCTGCCAGCCGTGTCCCCGTGGGTCCTACCAGCCTGAGGTGGGACGGGCGCTCTGCTTCCCCTGCGGTGGGGGGCTGACCACCCGTCACGAGGGAGCCCTCTCCTTCCAGGACTGTGACACCAAAGGTAGGTCAGAGCTGGTCCCCAGGAAGGGGCCAGCCAGCAGGGCTGTGCCAGCAGCTGACACAGCCCCCTGTGCTCCCTGACCCCCCAGTGCAGTGCTCCCCTGGGCACTACTACAACACGAGCGTCCACCGCTGCATCCGCTGCACCGTGGGCACCTACCAGCCCGATTTCCGGCAGAATTACTGCATCTCCTGCCCTGGCAACACCACCACCGACTTCGATGGCTCCACCTCTGTGTCCCAGTGCAAAAGTAGGCGAGCTGGGGTGCAACAGAAGGGGGGGACAGGTGTAGGGTCCTCCTTCAAAAGTATTAAAAATCTATAGAGTTTGGGGTTATTTCAGCGCTTTGTGCGTGCAGGCAGGCATGGGGGTTGCCTAATGGGACAGTGCCCCTCTTTCCCAGTAAACCACCCCCAATGGAACACCACCCCACTGCCCTCATGCTGCTGGTTCCCAGTTGAACCGGTCTCCCTGCCTTGCAGACCGGCAGTGTGGAGGGGAGCTGGGTGAGTACACAGGCTACATCGAGTCCCCCAACTACCCGGGGAATTACCCCGCCAACATCGAGTGCACCTGGAACATCAATCCCCCACCCAAGCGCAAGATCCTCATCGTGGTGCCAGAGATCTTCCTCCCCTCCGAGGACGAGTGTGGCGACGTGTTGGTCATGCGGAAAAACTGTAGGTAACCGAGCGGGCCGCGGTGCTCAGGGGAGGAGATGGGGAGAAGAAGGTTGGGGCTTGGCAGAGCTGCCTTGTGCAGAGGGAGAAAGGCACATCCCTGGGCAGCAGGAGGGGAATTTTGGGAATAGGGTGAGTGAGGTGATGAGCATCACCCTGCTATCTGGGCATCATGTTGGATTTCGGGGATGCGCACCTGGGCCTCAGCCTTTATTTTGGGGGTTAAAAGCCCCATCTGGTGTTTTCCAGAGCACAGAAGTCCCTGATATGTAACATGAGGGTTAGGGGGCTCAGCCTTGCTCAGCACGGACAATTCCCATCCCTGATGCCACCCTTGACGCAGTAAGGCTACCGCAGCTCTGCTGATGGGCAACCAGCATCATGTGTCCCCTTGCTGTTCCCTGCAGCCTCCCCATCCTCTATCACCACCTACGAGACCTGCCAGACCTACGAGAGACCCATCGCCTTCACCGCCCGCTCCCGCAAGCTCTGGATCAACTTCAAAACCAGTGAAGCCAACAGTGCTCGGGGCTTCCAGATCCCCTATGTCACTTACGACGGTGAGCACGGGGCATGGGAAGATGCCACCCCAACACGCTGATGATTCTCCCTACCACAGTTTGGGACCCCCAGTTCACACCTCCTGTGTGTTTGGAGGGAGTGGACTGAAGGATGGAGAACAGAGGTTTGGGGACAAGTGGCAGCTCATGCCCTGTGTTTTTTGGCAGAGGACTATGAGCAGCTGGTGGAGGACATCGTGCGGGATGGAAGACTCTACGCCTCTGAGAACCACCAGGAGATCCTCAAGGTGAGTGTGTGCCCCCAGGTCTGTGTTACCCAGGACTGTGGGGGATGCAGGACAATCCTTCCCTTTGGGGATGCCTCCTGCTCTCCTTGCACTTGGGACTTCAGTTCAGGGTAGCACGGCGGCGGGATGATGAACATCCCTCTGCCTCGGCTTCCCTGCAGGACAAGAAGCTCATCAAAGCTTTCTTCGACGTGCTGGCACACCCCCAGAACTACTTCAAGTACACAGAGAAGCACAAGGAAATGCTGCCCCGCTCCTTCATTAAACTCCTGCGCTCCAAAGTCTCCAGCTTCCTCCGACCTTACAAATAGCCCCCTGTGCCCCGCCGCCCCGGGCCGCCTCGCAGCCAAGGAAACACTCTTCTCCCTTCCTTCTCCTTTATGATTTTTCCTTCCTCCGCCTGGCTCCGGCAGGATCGCCACCGCTCATCCCGCAGACTTCCCCCCACTATTTCTCCGCCGCTCCCTGTAGAGCTGCGCTCCCAGCCGGGGGCACGCTCCGGTCTCACCCAGCGGCGGTGAAGCCGCTCCCCTCTTCCGAAGCAGCTTCTTTTGGAAGGTTTTAGGAAACTGAAGTAGTGGTTCTTTCGCTGTCCCGTGTCCTTCCTTTGGTTTCCTTTACGCCAGGTCTGCCCCCGTTCCCTGGTGCTATCATCAGCCCAGGACAGTGGGGTGGGTCCTTGTCTTGCAGCCCCCGGGCTGGCTCCGGCCCCGCAGAGGAGCGCAGGAGCTGACACCGTGTCCACCGCAGAGCCGGGCCCCGGCTACCGGCGCCGCTTTGCAGAGGTCGAGGGGAAGAGAACTGACAAAGCCGACTTGATTAAAAAGGAAGTGCAAAGGAGTGATGGCAAAGCCCACCAGCGCGGCACCGTGGTGGCTCTGTCCCGCTGGAGAGCAGTGCTGGTGCTGGGAGGGAAGCGCAGCCAAGCCACGTTCCCGGAGAACAATGTCTGGCTGCACGGGAGAAAACAGGGAGCAAAGGAGAAGGACTTTCAGCCGGGTTCGACTTTTTTTTCCTCCCCCCC
>NC_031795.1:3033901-3062678 GCF_001522545.3 Parus major | reverse complement strand
CCCTCCACCCCAGACATTTGTGCCAAGAAACCAGACTTTGTTACAAGCTCTGCCAAAGAGTAACTCGGAAAAGCAAGCTTTGAGAAGAGCAGGAGTTAATGTTTGTGCACTAGGATATCCTCCTTTCTACCTTTTTCATATGTATTAAGTGCAATCATTTGAGTCTTCCTTATATTATTTAGAGGGAAGTTGTTTGTTTTTTTTTTTCTTACTAGAAAAGACAATATTTATAACTGCCTGAGAAATGAGAATGTGTGTTTGCAAGAAAACAAAAACCATCCACACAGAGCAAGCTGGGCCCTGGGCTGTGCTGACCAGCAGTGATGGCATCTTCAGGCCTCTTCTGCCACCTCTGTTCCCGATAAAAGCCCCTGTCTGGGGGGAGACGGTGCCTATCCTGCTTGGAGCAATGGGGTGAGTTTTTGCAGAGAGTTGGAGGAGTCTTGGTCCATCCATGGGGGATGGAGTTGATCCTTTCAGACTGATCCACTGCAGTTTGGGCGTTGTTCAGGCCCTGTTGCAAGGGGGATCAAAACTCGGCTGTGTCACCTGCTTGTTGCAAACTATTTGCTTCCCTGCAGGGGCTCAGGGATGAGCCAACAGCTGCTGGGAGGTGGGCTAGCCTAGCCCTCCACTGAGCCCCAGAATCTCTCCCCCAGGTAGAGTGATACCTTCACGGACCTGGGGAGGTTTTGTGCTTTTGATTCCCACCGGGCATTTCTGGCCCCATGCCTCTGCTGTGGGAGTCCTTCCCCAGGGAAGTGGGGCACAGATCCTGGGGAAGACCCATCTGCCACCCCATTTCACTGCATCTGCCTCCCCCAGACAGGCTCAGCTGGGGACAGTGGACAGGTGGACATCACTGTCCCCAGCATCTTCATGTGACAGACAGGACTCCCAGGGACAGGCAACTGCTGCCACCACTCATCCCTCCTCCCCAAGCCTCCCTACTTTTCCAGTCCCACCACCAGTTCTCAGCTGTCATCCTCCCCACACCTTCATCCCCATCTTCATCCTCTCAAAGAACTGGAGCTGCCAGGACTAAACATGATCGACTTACTCTGCCAGTGCCAGGTCCCTTCCCATCACTGTCCCCACTTGACCCTCAATGTTTCTTTGCCCATACCTGAGCCCAGCCCTGCTTTTAACAAACCATTTATTTATTGCTCTGCATGTCCCGCTGGGTCCATCTTTCCTGCATCTGGGGGAAGCAGCTGCTCATCCCTGTTTTCCCTGCTTCATCCACAGTGCTCCAGCACCCCAGGAGCCTCTCCCGGGCTCTGTGAGGGGCTGCAGGCAGGCTGAGCACTGGCACAGGGGCTGAGGTTTGTCAGTTGGAAAAGTCTGTCCTGATTCATCCCAGCTGTGGATTTTCCTCTCCTGCTGCTGGCTCCCAGCCTGTTTGGAAGCTCCACATCTGTGGGCTGAGCTGTTTGCCACTTGGTCACTGTCTGAAAGCAGCTGCTTTAATGCACAAAAGCTGCTGTAGGGATCTGGAGGGGTTTTGTGGCTCTGGGACAGTGGTGCAAGGCCAGTGACCTTTGAAAGAGTCCTTCATATTTAGAAGGAAAGAAAAAAGCCAGCAGCAAAAATAAAATCAGCCCAGGAATGACCAACCCTGCTGTGGTGCCCTGGATGGCCATAGCCCCTGATGTCCACCAGTTCATTAAGTTTGATTAACTGTGGCTAATCTAATGTCAGGTTACTGCCCAGCCTCAGCTGCCTTTGTAGGGCATCAGGCCCTTGGTGTGCCCTGGCTGTCACCCTTGTCACTGCACCAGCCACCTCTGCTTCCTGAAGCAGCTGTGGAAGGATGAGGCAGGCAGCACACCTTCCTGGAATGGCCAAAGTATCTGGTAATGGTGTTCCTCCCTTCTCCTTTCACCAAATAGCTCAAAAATGCCACAGAAATTCCACAGGGCCCCTAGAGCCACCCACCCCACAGCAGCCCAGCCCCACTCCTCACCCACCCCCCACCTCAGCATGGGTTTGAAAGGCTGAAACCCACATCAGCCACCTCGGGGATCAAGGTTTTGAAGCTGTCAGGAGAAATGAGGGTTGTTGGGGTTTTGGTTTTTGGGGTTTTTTTCCACGTTGGAGTATTTATATCTGCCTTTTGCAGCGGGCCAGGACTTGCCATCTCCAGCAGAAATGATTAAAGTGATGAGCAAGATGTAGTTCATGAAGTTATTTGCACTTGATTAAAAGAAAAAAAAAATGTTATTTGAACTTTGTAAAAAGAAATGTTTGCATTTTGTATTGTCTTTTTTTAATTATTAAATGGAATTTCTTGGTGTTGTGTTGATCTTTCAAAAACTGGCTCTGATGCTTATTTTAAAGGTTTCTAACAGCAGGATCCAGAACTGTTTTCATTGTTTTGTTCCCTCAGAGCCCGACAAGCTTTTCCAGGGCCCAAAGTATTTTTTCTCCCTCCAGAAGTTTAAATGCTGCACTTCCCTAAGCTTTCCAGCCCCTACGCAATTTACACACATTACTTAGATGCAACAAATTTCATTTTTAGGCCAGAACATAGAGTTAAACAATGCTCAAGTCCTCAGGAGCTGCCCCCTGGGCAGGCGTGGGCTGGTGAGGGGCACTTGCCCTTAAAGGCTTCTGCTGGTCCTCCCAGAGCAGGGCTGGGCTCTGCAGCAGGACTCAGGTGAGCTCTGTACCAGGAAAGGCTCCTGTGGGATCTGGGGGCTACAGGTGCTGAACCTGCACCTGGCTGGGACACCTCTGCTCTGGGGAGAGTGGAGTCCTTTCCCCTCCCCCTCTGAATGCAGGGGGGTATGAGGCTCCTTCCCTCAAAAGCTCCAACATCCCACTTGGTATTCATCTCTCTCTCAACTCAGCACAACATCTGAGGCCTTCCTCAGGAGGAAGCAAGCTGTTCTTAGGCAAACCCTCCCCAAGGAGCTCTGGAGGAACAGAACCACACACAGCTGTGGGTGCCTGCAGAATTTATTGCTGCCCCCCTTTAGTAGAGGCGCTGGGGTTTCCCCATGGTGCTCTTGATGTACAGAGCTCGCACGTTCTGCCAGTTCTTCTTCAGCAGCGACACCAGGAAGTTGATGGCCAGGTGGATGTTGTAGACAAGCTCATCTTCTGTCATCTTCACGTGACCCACAGCAACAGCCAGACAGAGCACCTGGGGACAGACACAGGTACAGCTTTCACAGGCAAAGCAAAGGTGACAAGAGCTGACCCACTCATCAGTGTGTTGTGCTGTCCCATGGTTTGGATATGGCTTCCCCAGCCCACCCACAGGCTTTTCCACCTGGCCTATGGCTCCCTGTAGCACCTGGACGCCACCTCTAACACGTGCAGAGGTGACTGGGTGAGGAGGGAGCACGGCTGCCTCCCACATATGAGACACCAGGAAGGACCTGTGGCACACTGTGAAGAACTGGCACAGGAGCACAGCTCAGCATTACCCTGCTCTGCCAAGCCCACACCAGCTTCCCTTTCTGCCCCTGGGGCCAGCCCCCAGCCCTCTCTCTCTCTGCACTGTGACAAAGGCCCAGGAGGGCCATTCCTCCCGCCTGGCCCCCCCGAGCAGCCTGGAGGCCAACGCTCCCCACAGGCTGGAGTGAGCCGACAGGCCAAGTGTCAGGACACATTAGCTCAGCTATTTTAAATGCTCAAGCATCTGCAAACCCTCACATCTGCTGTGTCCTCCCAGATGTGCCCCCATGAGTCACACTTGGTCCACTGACACAGGGTTAGGATGCCTAAACAGGGTTATTTTGGTTTGAGGGAGTCAGTTCACCTCAACACCAAGAGCAGATCCCCACAGAGCTGCTCCCATGTTCCCTCAGATAGAGTCAAGTCCAAGACTCACCCCCAAAAAAAGCCTCACTCACACTCAGCCCCCGACAGGGACACACCTGGCCAGGTCCCCCTCCTTGAGCAGCACCCACATGCTGGGAGCAGCATTAATTTCACTGCATTGTACTCAGCACTGAAACATCTAATCATTTCCTCATCATTTGTTCCAAGATCTGTCAACCACAGTTAAATTATTCCTCCTCTCTGGCTGGCCACGGAACACTCCTGATACCATTTCCCTTTGCTGGAGAAAACTGCCACAGTTTGAGGAACACTCGAGGGACACCTACAGACCAACCCAGACATGGCAGAGACACAGAACAACCCCCAGGTACACAACTAAAGCCACGCTTTACCTTCTTCATCTGAAACTTGATGGTTGATTTGACCTCATCCACCTTAGCCACCAGATTCTCATTGTGGGTGAGGAGAGAAGGGAATTTCCCAGCTTTGTTCAGGCCTGGGCCCAGGATTCGAGGAATCTGCTTGATCAAGGACTCAGAAGCCAGGAAGGCATCGTACTTCTTAGCTGCAAGGAGACAACCTGGGAGGTAAGGATGGACTCTGCTCCCAAACCAACCTCCCAGCGAGGGACTCAGCTGAGAACATGCGACTCCCTGCTGCAATTTCAGTTCCCTGGGTCCCACCTAACTGGAGCTAGTTTTGCCTACTGTGGACTCTGTGTCTAACTCTGAAACAGAGAGCCTGTAGAAATTACAGGCCACATAGCTCTCAGTCCTGCCTGAGAAGCTAACCTGAGAAATTCATGGGAGTATTCGAAACAATTCTCAGAGACAGAAAACAGCCTTGCCAGGTGCTGTTTGTCTGTCCCTTGTTTTCTTTGCAGGAGAAAGTCAGGGGGTAGCGTGCCCCACTGACCAGTGATGGTAATGTAATTTGCTAACCAGTAAGAGTTTCCTTTCTGTATCCTTTTATAAACTGACACTTTCCACGTATCAGTTTATAAAACAAAGCTAAAGTAATAAACTACGAGATATTCTCCTAACCGACTCCTAGAGAGTCTGTGTCGTTCTTCCCAGCCGTTCCGAATAGAACGACAGCCTACAATCTCTGAGGAATGACTGCCACAGCAGCCAGGCCCCAGCCTCACTCAACAGAGACTCCAAATGACAGCTTGTTCCCTGATTAACTGTTCTTTGCTAAGCCCCAGGTGACACCGAACTAACTCCAAGCTCTGCTACAGACTGTGGACACCAGGATGAAATGCGATAGAGGATCCATCTAGAAGAGGCTTAGCCAACAATCACGGTCATTTCCTAACAGCACATAGTTCTATGGCACATTATGGATTGAGGGGAAAGTTCCCGTCTGCCTGAGGAATGTATCTCAAGGACTCTGGAATTCTCAGGGAAAGATTTTTCTCTCTGAGCAAGAAAAAAGGAATGCATTTCATTCTGTTCACATAAGAACTGCAGGACTAAAACACACTCTTGGCTTCTATCATTTCTTGGCTTTTGCTGCCCTCCAGCTCCCTGACCAGGAAATCGAGGGACACAAGGAAGGGTGAAACTGTCGACAGGGACATTTTCAGTCTTTCTCCCTTCCTTGGACAATCAGCTCCAGTTCTGCAGTACTGACCTGTGAAACCTGCACTGGAAACAACCTGGTGGCTTTTCTGAATAGTTTTTGGGCAGATTTTGGTACTGGAGTTGACTCTGCTCAGCTTTTCAGCTCTACAACTACCCATGATATGGAAATCTGAGCATAGGGAAAAGCCTTACTGACACTCACCCAGCTTCTTCACCAGCTTCTTGTTTTTGTTGAGCTTCTTTAGAGCTTCTATGTCCATGTGAGGGATGTCAACTGCTTTGGCCTCATCGCAATGTTGCTGGTCCCCCAGCAGACAGACAGAGAATTTGGGCCGTGGCGTCGACTTCAACCTGCAGAAGCAAGGAAGGAAGGTCCAAGTCAGTGACCAGCCAGCACCACCCACGTGTCGTCCATGGAGCCAGCACGGAAACACCTTACCACAGGAAGAGGCATCCTGCACAGCCGCTCACCTGCCGTCCCCAGCAGGCCGGTGGGGACAGCCCTGGGGCTGCTGCACCTCCCCTCATGTTTTAAGACCCAGGGTGAGGGTCCGTCCAGCCGCTCCCACTGGGCCGAGGCGCGCTGGACTCCCCAAGCGGTTCGGACCTGCGGCGGCCCCGAGCAGGGCCGGGCAGGGCCGAAGGCTGGGTAGGAGCGAGAGGATGGCGAACCTGACGGTACCGGAGAACCGCTTGTCCTTCTGCGGGTCATAGTTCTTGAGGCTGATCTGCAGCTCCACCGTCTCCACGAACCTGCGGGAGGCACCGGGTGAGGCCTGGCCGGGCACGGAGGGGGGAAGGCCGAGGCTGGGGGTGACACGTCCGCTCCCGCCGTGTCCGTGGCTCTTACTTGCGCTTCTTGGCACGGCTGCCGTGCAGCACCTCCTTCACCGCCTCGTACAGGGTGTCCCGGGACACTTTGCTGCTGCGGGAGGAAACAACGCGGGCTCAAGGCCGGCTCCGCCCGGGACGCGGACGAGCCCGACCCGGTCCCCGCGCGTTCCCCCCGCGATTGACCCCGTTGACCGGGCCCCGCCGGCGGCCCGGACGGGCCCGGGATCCCACCGGGTGCGGATGACGGCTGACAGGGCGGATGGCGGCGGATGGCCTCCAGACCCACCTCATGGCTGCCGCTGCTCGGACCGGAAGGGCAGAAGCACCGCCGGCGCGATATAAATACTGTCGAGATCTCGCGAGAATTGAGGGCACGATGCGGCGCCATATTGGGAACGGCGGGGAGCGGCACCCTGGAGCCACCATGCTGGGAGCGGCGGCGGGAGGCGTGGGGAGCCTCCCCCGGCGGGCGGCTCGGCCGCATCTCCTTCCTTGTTAAATAAATAACCGGGATCTCTTTGCCTCCTGTCTCAGACTACGAGGCAGGAGTTCCTGCATCGCTTCACAGAGTATCTCAGGAGCCCTGGGCTGGCCTTAGCCAGCGCCGGGAAGGAGAAGGAGCGCGTGAGGAGCTGCCGAGACGGGACAGGCCGGGCGCGGGCGGCAACGCCGCCATCCCTGGCACAGGGCAGGTACCGCTGGTAGCCCCGGCAGGCTGGGGCAGCGGGGCCTTATGGCTTCAGCGTTGACAACGCGCATGCGCTGCCGGCTGCGCCCCCGTGCATTGGCCGCCCGGCGGCGCGCGCTGCCCGGCCCAGCCCGGCCCAGCCCGGAACCTCTATGGCGGGCGCGGCCCGCTGTGCGCGGCCGGGGTCTGCGCCGCTGTGCGGGGTGCGCGGCGCCGGTGGCGGACTCGGGCCCGGCGGGTAGCTCAGGTCGGTGTGGGGGTTGGGGGGCGGTGGCGGCCGGGCTCGGGAGCCACCTCAGCTCCCGGGTACCGTGCGGGGGGAGCTCCCCGTGTCCCCGCCACCCCCGGGCCCTGCCCTCCCCGCTGCCTCCGCAGCCCGTGCCACGGTTTCCCCGGTCTCTTGGGGGGACAGCGGTGCGAGGCCGCCGCAGCGGCCACGGGGCAGCGCACAGGAGCCGCAGCCTGGTGTGGGGAGCGCGGGGCGAGGCGGCACCGAGCGGGCACCGAGCCGGGCTGCGCCCCGAGTGGCGGCGGGGACGGACGGGGCGCTTTGCCTCGTTCCTGGAAATCAAACGATCAAATATTTGGTTATCTCAGAGGTCGCTCATGAAGAACGCGCTGTAGCTCCTTTGAAAGATAACCTATCAGCAGAGAACCTCTTTAGCAAAATGTTCTTGTGGGGGTGTGGAGGCTTTAGCATCGTTTGCTTAGAGCCTTGAAACTCTCCCTTAGAAGGCTGGGAATTAGTCAGGAAAGGGAGGAGAGAAAGACGATGCTTCCAGGGATAAAACTCATCACCCTACCCCTGCTGCACAGGACATGCTCAGCCTGTAGGTTCAGGATTTAAAGTACTTAGAAACCCTGCAGATCATTTGGAGGACAGAAAGGGCTCAAATGTGTGTAACATTTGTCCTGTCTCTAAGAAGAGTCTGTCAGTTCACTGGCATAATGAGCTTTATTTCATATTTGGCTGTGGAATAGATTGTTATCCCTCCCTGCCTTTAGTGTGTGAAGAATGCAGCATTGTCCAGCTTAATCCTTTTTAGCCTTAAAAGTCTTTTGAGGCCATGCAAGCCTTTTCTAGTGTGCAAAAGTGGAGAAACTAAAGGAGAAGGAAAAACTAAGGGGAGAAATTGAAATGGAATTGTTCCTTTTACTTAAGGCTCCCAGCAAAGACGACAACCCCGTATCCCACAGGCCCCTGGCTCTGGGCCCCAGTGCTCCCAGGCAGGATCCATGTGTGGGGAGTCGGGGCAGGATGGAGAGCCTGGGGCTGCCAGCAGTGACCCTTGGGGATGGCACCACGGCCTACCTGCAGCAGGCTGGCAGAGGTAACATAGCCTTGGACTGCCAGGGCTCAGAGTCTCTTCCTGGCTCTGAAATTAAAGTCAGACTCACCAAAAGCGCCCCTTACGGCATGGGAGCTGCCACACGTGCATGGCCACTTCACACGGGCAGCTGGTGACTCTTGGATTTGCACTGAAGTCTGATGTAAAAAAAAATAGAAATCAAACATGTCTCTGGTTTGGAAATGAAGCTGTGGAGATGGGAGAGCTGTTGCTGTAGAAAATAAAGGTGCTGTTCAGACTAGAAGAACCCCATTCTTTCCAGGGTTGCTGTGGACAGGGAGCTGATGCTGTGACCTGCAGTGCTGTGCTCCACCAAAACTTCCCTTGGACTGAGCAGGTGGTTTTACATCACTGGTGTGCACAGAGTTTGGTTCACAGCAGTGCTTTTTTCACTCAAAGAGGTGCCAAATTCCACATCTGCCCTTACTCTGGTGTTTGTGAGGTGCCCCTTTCTCCAGCACCCGCTGCTCCCAGACAGAGGAGTACTCTGTTTCCCAGCCTGCAGAACAGGATGGAGGAGTTGTGCAGGTCCATGTCCTGGGGTTGCTCTCTTGCTTTATTTTCTGTGCAAACTCACTGCAAGGTTATTACACATGTGGAACTGGGCTGTCTTGGAACCATCAGGTTGTGTGACACCCCCTCCCCCCCAACATTATGCTCCAGGTGAAACCAGCCTGGATTCTCCATGTTCAGTGAGATGGAACAAAGTCCTCTCTGCATCAAATCATTTGGTAACTAAGTCATTATTAGGGTTTGCACAGAGTCAGGCTTTGGCAGAGTTCAGTCTCTAAAGCCTGAACAGTCTCTACAGCACTGGCAGCACTTTAGGCCCTTTAAGGTGCTGTAATTGTTTCCTAACAGCTGAGCCTCTGCCAAAGTAGTAGATAACTCTCCAGGCACTTGCTGATGCTACTTAGCGCACCTAGTTGATTTTTTTTTCTTCCAACACAAGTGTAATTGCTTTCTCTGTATGTTCTGTCTTTCTTCTCCTTGGCACGAGGACCTGTGAGGGGCAGCTCCTCAACAAGGAATGCCGGAAGGTCTTTGTCCTGTGTCCTGTCTAGAAAAGTCCAATGCCAGCATTTTTGGGAAGTGGAGCCCCTCTGTGGGGGAAAACTGATCCATATCAGCCCAGAAATGACAATTCCTCCCTTTTGGAGGAGTGTGGGAAGTAAGTGGGACAGGAGGACTGGGCTCAGCAGCTGATGGATGGCATGTTTTAACTGTTCCAGGTGAAAAGCTGATTGAAGGGCAAGTCATTGAACTTGAAGATGGGACCACAGCTTATATCCATCAGGTGACAGTTCAGAAAGGTGAGGAACACACATTCCCCTCTTTCTGTTTGGAAGGACACTGTAGATGTGGCTGCAGCTCTCAGTGCTCCAGCATTTGGGCTCCTCTGTCAGTTCCAGCTTTCAGAAGTCCATGTGAGCTTAGGGCTTTCGTTGGGGTTTTCTTTCTTGTGGTTTTGAAGCTGAATAAACAAGGACATTGCCTGTAAAGCTTTTAGCAATCTGATGAGAAGGTGAATTTGGTGGAGGTGGAGACAAATGTTTAAGTGTCATTTCACCTGTGGGCTCTCCCTATTGTAATACCACAAGTCCAGTGCTCTGTGTACTGTGTTGGTGCCAGCCACTTAGTACACACAGAGCTTGTTTCATGTGGGAGCAGTTGGACAGGAATTTCCTCTGAAGTGTGGGATAATATATTACTTCTGAGATAGGTGTTGGTTGAGGGGGTCATGTGGGGATTGTTTGGAACAATGCCACCTTGGTCCTTGACCCATCAGCCAATGTCATCTCTGAAATCAGGTAACGTTAGTCTGAGAGGTGTTGGGAATCCAGTTCATGGTGGCAGGCACCAAAGTGGCACAGAGGAATCATCCTTGGCCATGCTAAGATACAAAAGGGCAGGTAGAAAGAGCTCTGTTACTTTGGGCAGTCCTTCCTTGATGCTCCCAAGTTCCTTGTATGCCACCTCCCTCTTCTGTTCTCTAAAGGCTTCTTGAAATTGATGTTTTGTAGCTGGCTGTGCCCCTTTCACCTCTTCATCCACTTCCCTGCCTTCACATACACAGTGAGAGGGGTTCTCCTTCTCACCCCTTCTTCCCCTGCCATAGGATGTTTGTGTTCTCCTTCACACACCCCATGCCAGAGCCATTCTTCTTGTCTGGGATGTATGTCTAATAATTCATATAATTCATATGTCATATACTTCAAAATGTCTGCATTGAGGCACTGCATTACTCCTTTGAGCAAAGGAAGAGGCAAATTGTGCATGAAGCCTTGAAAACCTCATCATTCGCATCAGAAGGGCTCAAATGGTGCCTTAAAACCTACAGCTGTGGTTGCCTTTCAGGGCAAGCAGGCAGCCCGGTGTCCTCTCCTGTCTGAACTGCCACAGTATTCCCCATCCTGACTCCTTCAGGAGGGTGTGTGGATGTATTTCTTTTCTTTTAGACGCTGTGGCTTTTGAAGATGGGCAGCCAGTGGTACTGGAGGATGGCAGCATGGCCTTCATACACAGCACAGCTAAAGGTAAATCACTCCCTGATCTTTCCCTGGCAGCTGGAGAGAAGCTGCTGAAATATCTCAGGTTTCCATGGCTGGGGAGCTGAAGCACTTTTTTTCTGCCTCACACTGAGCCTTTTTTCAGCTGAATTTTTTTCAGCTCTTTATCTGAAAGTTTCCTCCTGCAGAGAGTTATGAGCCTGGCACATTCCAGGCTGTCCAGCTAGAGGATGGCTCCACTGCCTACATCCACCATCCTGTCATCGTGGCACCTGGCAGCACCATCCTGGAAGTGCAGACAGAAACTGGGCTCAAAGAGTTGGCTGGGGATGAGGAAGATGATGGCTTTGATGTGGACACCATTAATGCATTGCAGCAGTATGGCAGGAAGGTGAGGGCACAGCATCTCTTGGCCTGAGTTTGTGCCCTCCCTTCAGCAGTGCTTGTGTGCATCTGTCTGGCAGCAGCAGCTTTGAGAGAAGCAACTGGAAGGGCTCCAGTGTGAGTGCCACTGCTGAGGGGTGCCTGGCAGCGGGGGACACAGAGCCAGGGCTGTTTGGTGCCATGGAGTGCTGGGCCTGCCACCCTTAACCTGCTGCAGGCTCAGGTCTAGGAAGGGAGGAGAGCTGCTGTGATACAACCTTCGGTGTGTCAGCAGTGGCTAAGCCATGGCCACTGTCCCATGGTGACGAAGGCCTCAAAACCAAAACAGCTTCACATCCTGATGTGCAGTCACTCCAGTGTCCCACCTCAATATCCCAGGTACTGCCTTTTTCTCCCATCTCCATAGTGCTGTGGAGCAGGGGCTGCCAGGAGGGTGCTGGGAGGGTGAGCTGGGCACAGACCTTCCTGCCATGGCAGGCCCAGCCCCTACTCTCTGGGGAAGGGTGGGGTGGCACTGTGGCTGTCACTGCCTTCCTGCTCCACACTCTGCAGGGAGGCACAAGCAGTGCTTGTGCTTCTTCACACACAGGGGTCTGATGAGGAAGAAGAGGGAGTGACAGACACCTGCCATATGAAGAGTAAGGACTCCAGCAACATCCCTTCCCAGGTCTGAATTTTTCAGTGACTGGAACTAGGCTGAACTCTTCTTTGCCACTAATTATAAAAGCGTTGTGGCTTCTCTGCCGAGTTAGCAAACACTAACTGCACATATTTCAAATGAGCTGAGAAAGGGAGTTTCGTGTCTAACAACCCCCAGTGAGCTGGGAAGTAGGAGGGGAAAATGCAGGTTCCTAGAACCCTGTAACCAGGGCTTCACCAGGTGGGTACAGGCTGGTTTGTAGGAACATGTCTTTGGAGGATAGGATTTGTTTGTAGGAACATGCAGGAGTGCATATATATGGCAAGGAGGGAAATATTTGTGTGGGCTTGGTGAAGCTGTGGTGCCTTGCTGGATTGATTCCACTACTTGTCTCAGCAGGATTTGCAGGAGGAGGAGGAGGTGCAAAACAACAGGAAGGGGCAGCAGGTTGGCAGCAGAGCTTTCCACTGTGGGTACAAAGGCTGTGACCACCTCTACACCACTGCCCACCACCTCAAGGTAAAGCAGGTGACATGGCAGTGTGCAGGCCAGGCCAGTCCCAGGTTACACTGCCAGAGCAGAATGCTCCGTTGTGTGCAGCTGAGTGATATGCTGAGCTCCCCTAGAGACCCAGATGTGTCAATTGGCCAAGGTGAAATCCAACAGGGAATTTCAAATTCTCTCCACCAGCATTTTTCCAGTTTTCCTTCTTCCTTGCCTTGGACCTCATTCTAGGGACCTGTTCTTTGTTTCCCAGGTACATGAACGTGCTCACACAGGTGACAGGCCATACACATGTGACTTTCCAAGTTGTGGGAAAGCATTTGTTACAGGTAAGAGTTTCTGTTTAGAGCAGATTTTGTTTTCTGTCCAACCCAATCCCTGCTGAGCTTCAGTCCTAACTCTGGTGCAGTAGAGCACAATAATCTAGAGCATCTAAAGCTCTAGGAATCACAGGGAATCACAGCACAGGACTTCATTGATTGTGGGCAGATAATGGTGGAAGCAAGGTTGGGAGTAGTGTTAATGTTGGTTATTTCTTCTCTTTCAAGCTTTGCAGAGACAACAGACACTCAAGTGCATGGACTGAGGGGTGGTTCTCAGCTTGTAATTGTGTTTCCTTCTCATTAGAAAATTAGTTGTGGTCTCTGTCCTGGACAGGGTATGGGCTGAAGAGCCATGTGAGAACACATACAGGTGAGAAACCCTACAAGTGTCCAGAAGACATGTGTAGCAAAGCCTTCAAAACCTCCGGGGATCTGCAGAAACACTTCCGCACGCACACAGGTGAGCAGCACGGGGGAGGAACTGCACAGGGGGCAGCCCAGTGAAAGGGTCTCCAGGGCACTCCAGGTGGCTGGGTGGTGGCAGGTCTCACCCACATCGCTCTGTCTGTGCAGGTGAGCGTCCCTTCAAGTGCCCCTTCGTGGGCTGTGGCCGCTCCTTTACCACGTCCAACATCCGCAAGGTTCACATCCAGGCGCACACGGGCGAGCGGCCCTACGTGTGTGCAGAGCCTGGCTGTGGCAGGGGCTTCACCAGTGCCACCAACTACAAGAACCACATGAGAATCCACACAGGTGGAAGGGAGCAGCAGCTGGGAGATTGGTGGGGCTGGAATAGGCATTCCATCACAAGAGTGGATCTGAGGGAGCTGGAGGAAATAGTGGGAATTGCTTTATTGGATTGATTATTGTTCCAGCAGTATGTCTCCAGCTATTTGTTCTGGTGAGGAATCCCTCTCCAGAGCATGAGGAGAGTGAAGCTCAGCTCTGTGGCCTCTGCCCTAGGAGAGAAGCCATACCTGTGCACCGTGCCAGGCTGTGGGAAGCTCTTCACAGAGTACTCCAGCCTGTACAAGCACCACGTGGTGCACACACACTGCAAGCCCTACACATGCAGCAGCTGTGGCAAGACCTACCGCCAGACCTCCACACTGGCCCTGCATAAGCGCAGCAGCCACGGCGAGCTGGAGGCCACCGAGGAGAGCGAGCAGGCCCTCTACGAGCAGCAGCAGCTGGAGGGTGAGCAGCCACTCCCCCCCCATCAAGGTGTGGCAAAGAGGAGGGAGGTGTCAGAAAGAGCAGGCACGTTCCTCTCAGACCCAAGTGTGTGCCGTGTTCTCCTGCCTCCCCATCAAATCCAGATCTATTGGAAGGTCCTTGCTGTAAAGTACAGGTTGGGAACAGGCCCCTGCCCATTCTGTGGTACAGGGAGAGGTAAAGGCCCTTCTTGCCAGGCCATCGCTGTGCTGGCGTCATCATGGTCTTGTGCTCTTTTGTGCTGGCCTTTGAGGCCACAGGCAGGTCCAGAGTCTAAGCATGTGCTTTCACTGCTCTTCCCCTTTGATCCAGCTGCTGCGGCTGTTTACAGAGGCTCTCCACTGAGGAGTCAGCATATTGCTTTCCTGTCAGAGAGGGAGGAAGATGAAGAGGAAGATGCTGTTCCTACACAAGTCTCACTTATCTCTCAGGATGGGACAGAGCAGGTATGGACATGGACAGCCTCCAGCATGTCAGGGACAGCAGTTATTATCTGAAGTGAGATTCTGTCTCTACTCAGCCATGGTGTTCTTTGCAGACCCTTTTTCCAGCATTTTTTCAGACCTTGGAGCTTCCTGGGCTCTTTCTGCCCTGAGGCCTCCCTCCTACAGCCTCACCCACTGCTGCAGTGTTGGTTTGAGGGTTCTCTGGCCCTGATGCCCCCTTACTGATGTGGTCTCTGGGTGTTTGTGACTGGCAGCCCTTGGCTCCCTGCAGCTCCCCAGCTCTGCTGACCCAGGCTGGATCTGGAGATGTTTTGTCATCACAGCAGTGCTTTTCTTGTACTTCCCTCCACCAGCTGCCCCTGTGCTGACTGGAAAAAACTTCCTTCTGTGGCACGAGGCAAAGGAAACAGCTGCCACCAGTGACCTGTTTCCTCTTAGCCTGAGATGCTCCTGATGCTGCAATGCACAAAGTTGTCTCCGTTCAGGCTTGAGACAAAAGGCTGAATGGGAAGGGGAGATATGGTAGAAGGAGGAGGGCTGAAGACCCAAGCTCTGACTTCTCTGTCATCAGTTTTATCTGTGGCCCTGGGCAACGTCCTTGGAGTTCCCTGTGCCTTGAGTCTTGTAGAGACTGTTTCCTCCTTTCCCAGACATTGCTGAACTCAGGAGTTGCCTAAGACTCCCTGAGCATCTGCTGTCATCCCCAGGTCAGTCTGTCTCAGGAAGAGCTGCAGGCACTGGGCAGTGCCATCAGCATGGTGACGCAGAGCAAGGCCCTCGCTGTGCCTGAGGGAGAGCTGGCCAGTGGTGACACTGGGATCATGACTGTGGCCAACACCAATGGGACTGAGGCAAAGGAGGTACAGACAAAGCTGGGACTGTCCCCGATTCCTCTGCTAGATAAGAACTGCATTTTCTTTTAAAACATGATCATCTGAACTTTTCCCAGGTGACCATAGTCGCCTCTGGGGCAGTGGTGTCAGAGGAATCAGACATGGCCCTGCTCTGTCATATCAGCAGGTGGCATTGCTGGCCACCTCCCATGGCACCCACATTGCTGTTCAGGTACCACATGGCACTTGCCACCATCCCCTTCACTCCCTGGCCACCTGATGCCTGCAGCACTTGCCCTCTGGCCCTGCTGCATCACTGCTTGCCCAGGGGGCTTGCTCATTCATTCACAGATGCCCTGTGTGCAGAGGACAGCAGGGACATCCTTCTGGGATTGCAGAATGCCCCTTTGTAAACAGCCTCTGCTTCCCATCTGTGTCACCCACCTGTGTCACCCCTCTGTCCTGCTGGGAGCCACCCTGAGCTGCCTTTTGGGGGTTCAGCACTCACTCTCTCCCCCTTCCCTCCCCCAGCTGGAAGAGCAGCAGAGCCTGGAGGAAACCCTTAGCATGGCCACAGCAGTCATCCACTACAAGCCAGTGGCAGCTGACACAGCCCTGCCTGAGAAGGGCAGCTGAGGCCAGCAGAGTAGTCGGGGCAGGGGGAGTGGCAGCCCCAGGCTGCCGTGTGCAGGGGAGGCGGGTGCTGCAGGCTGGACATGAGGCAGGGACCATGTGTGAGCCAGTGCCAGCATGTGCCCTGTTCCAGCCAGGACACTGACAGGGCAGCACAGCTGGGGTGACCCTGTCTGAAGGGCTCTTCCCTCCAGGGAGGGAAGGCAAATACACTGGGCTGCTGCCTGTTCCTGGGCTCTGAGCAGCAGCCCTCTTTTGAGGGGCACTTCCTGCCCTCTCCCTCTAGGAATGGTCTGACAGCTCCCCTTTCTTGCCCACCCCTCCAGCTCGGGCGAGTGGGCAGCACATGCACAGAAGCAATAAAGACCCATGAGAGCAAGCCCAGGCTGTCCTGAGCTCGGTATGGAGGGTGGCCAGCTCCTGTCACTGGGGCCAGCACTGGGATGACTCCACCAGCAGTTCTCCCATCTCTTTGTCATTCTCCTTTCTCAAGCAAGGCTTCCATGGCAGACTCCTTGGCTGTGTACCAGAGCTGCCAGCACTTACCAGGAGCTGAGCTAGACCTGGATGTAAATGCTGAGTTGAAATAAAAAAATTAAAATTTTGTTTTTAAAAGGACCCCCTTTCTCTTTGGTGGAAGCTGGGAGGGGGTGGGATGAATGTTGGTGTTTAGCAGCTGTAAGAATTAAGGACATTGAGGAGATTTGAGATTTGTGGAACTGACCAAACATGTCCTGCCAAAGCAGCAGCTGTCCCAGGGGAGGGCTGTGAGCCCCCCTAGCATGGGGCTAGGAGTGGCTAAGACATGTCCTTGAAATCTCAGTTCAGGCCTTGGCTCTTCCAGGGACACCAGCAAGACTAGATTTAGGGATTTGTGTCTGTGAACACATCCTACATCCTCCCTTGAGCTGGGAGAGAGACCTGGGCTGGTGTCCTGCTCCCACAGGTGCCTTCAGCCCCTCCCCTGCCACGGGTGCTGGGTGGACAGAGCTGGGGAAGACCTTCTAGATCCTCGAGCCCAGCAGTGAACTTGAGCCTGGCTCACGGCATCGCGTGGGTCGTTGTTTGGACATCCCAGAGGAGTTTGTAGAGAATGATATTTCCGCAGGCACGGAACGGGCACAGCCCAAGACGATGCCACAGGCTGAGTCTCCGCTCGCCTAGTACGATCCCTTCCAAAGGCAGCGCTCCCGCTGCGAGGGGAAGCTGCTGCTTGAGCCACGGCGGGGATTTCTCTCCCCAAAACGCAATTTATAACGGACGTTTTGATCTCTGTGCCGAGGTCAGCAGAGGCTCGATGAGCCCCGGTCGTGCGGGGAGCGGCGATGGAGCCCGAGGGGTTCCCGGGGCGCCCCGAGCAGGCGGCGCTCCCGCCCCGCGTCCCGCCCGCCCGGGCGGCTCCAGGAACCGGATCCGCGGGCTCGGCAGAGCCGCCGCCGCCGCCGCCAGCCATGGACCTGCGAGCCGAGCTGCTCAAGTCCATCTGGTACGCCTTCACCGCCCTGGACGTGGAGAAGAGCGGCAAGGTCTCCAAATCCCAGCTCAAAGTGAGTCCCCGGGGAGCTCGCACGGATGGAGGGTGGGCAGCAGGCGGCGGAGCGAGTCCGGGGCTGCTTTACATCCTCGCCGGATGAAATTGTATTTACATCCCCACGGAGAAATTGTTAAATATTAAGATCAATAAGATCTTGTTGTTGCGTCCACGTTAGTTCTGGTGAAGTTCTTAGGCTCGGTGGCATCTTCCTTTAAAAAAAAGGGGTGGGAGGGAATTCATGCTGAAATGTGTTTTCTAGGTGAAAATTATAAGAAATCTAAATTTAGTTATCGATTTCTTGTGCTTTTATGGCAAACTAAGAGCCCAAACTCTGTTTACATTTTCTTGCTTGCCTGAGCATCTGTGTTTCTCCTTGCTGAGCCAGTAGGTTGGGAGGTAGGGACAGGTTGTTTTTAAACAAAAACTCCTCAGTGGTGTGGCCAGAAATAGAACAGCACTTTAAAGAACTCTCCACTTTCCCCTCTCCCTAGCCTTAGCAGCTTTCAGAGGGCTCATGCCCTCAGCCCTTCATCAAGCCCATCATAGCTTTAAAAAACTTTTTGTCTGCCCCCGGGCCAGGATTGCTGAAACTCACCAGGGAACCCCTTGGCTCTGAGAATAATTGATTTTTTAAACTTTGCACACGGTGGGAATGTGGTTTTTTGGTCTGTTTTGGTTCTTAGGCTGGCACTGGGGTTGGAAATGCTGGTTGGTACCAGGGTCTGAGATGAGAGAAGAGACCTGAGCAGGAACATGCTGAGCACAGGGAGGTATTGCGTCAGGACTTGGAAGCTGCTGCCAGTCTGCAAAACCAGCTTTGAACCACTGCAAAAAGACACACTTTTCCTCTATTCCCTCTATTTTATAGGGCTTCCCTAAGACACACTGCAGGGAAGGTGCTGGACTTTGGGAGGGGCGTGTTTTGCCCCAGAATTAAGAGTTTTATTTGAGGGGATCTGGAGGAGTAGCAGCAGGAGGCAGATCCTTCCTGCTCAGCCTTTGCAGCTGTGAGCCTTCAGCTGCCTCCCAAACTCGTGGCATGTACCCTGCGAGCCACACTCACCTGCTAAAACTGTAGAAATAGCTGAAGGAATTAAGGGAAAACCCTAAAGTAGGCCAGAGCTTAATTCGGTTTGCTAATCCTTAAGAGGGGCTTGCTGTGCTCCCTTCACAGCATCCCCTGCACCACTGCACTGGGTCCAGAGCCTGGCCCAGGTGTGCGATGGACCCAAAAGCACCAGCAGTGCTTGTCCTGTGAGATCTTTATCACCAGTGACGATGCTGAAGGCACAGAGACTCTGATTTTAATGGCAGTTTCATGGACAGTTCGTGTAGAGTCTGCAAACTGGTGTAGGGGCTGTGGTGATGCTGGGGATGTGACTTTGTCCAGGGAGACACTCCAGAGGGGAAAGGATTTTCTCCCATGCACCTTCAGTGACAGGATGGGTGGGTGGCAGGTCATTGAACAGCAAAGCTCAGCCCTGGATGACTTTCCCACTGTCTCAAGGCCAGGGAGAGCTTGTTTCCACCCCCAAAAACACTCGAGTTTGCCCCAGCCTACACAGGCCAGCCGCAGTTCAGTGAGGAAGGAATCCAGGGTCCTGCAGCTCTGAGCAATAAAGTGTTAAAGCCACTGAGCCCTCTCCAAACTCCTCCAGGGTTGCTGAGCCCTGAGCCAGGCTGTGCTCTGCTTCCTCACCCGGGCGTGTTGCTGCACGAAGGGTCTTGAACAGGGGTGGGAGAGACACCAGGTTTGCACCTACAGGACAGAACCAGCCTCAGAGCTGGGTGGGAGCATCCTGGCAGAGCAGGAGCCAGCGGCTGGGCTCCAGCCACACTCCAGGCAGTTGCTGTGAACATGTCAGGGTTTCCAGCGTGGAAGGTGCAGCTGTGGGAAGCCGTTGGGCTCCTTGCAGCCACTTCTGCATAGGCAGGCATGTGCAGATGCTGCTGTGAGTGTAGGTGCGTGTGTGTGCACAGGAAGGAAGGACAGCTTGCGGTCGGGTGCTGCACGCCCAGCGAGGCCGGGTAGTTTTGCTCCCAGCACAGGCACACCACCAGCCCTGTTTTTGGGATGCGTTTGTGCTCAGTGCCATTGCATCCCCCTCCCCGGCCGGTCTGGAAGGGCTGTGGATACGGGATGGGGTGTGGTTCCTCAGTGTGGCCATGCCTGGCTGGAAATACCAAGAACTGCCCTGGTGCTTTTGGGGCTGCTCCTGGGTGATGGGCGTGACAGCGGTGGGAGAGGGTGGAGAACAGAAACAAGGTTAGTGCTCAGAGGAATCAAGGGCACTAGGAGGAGTCAGGCAGACCCCTGACCCCCTGGCCATCCCCTGCATTACACAGGGTAAAGGTTGTACCAGCAAACTGCTTTTGTAGCATCCCTTTCCCCTGTTGATATTCTTCTCCTGTCACTGTTTCAGAGCCTGCAAGGGTTTCTCACCTCTCTTATCTCCAGTCATGCCACCGTTGACCAGGCCAGGGCTTTCCTCCCCATTTGTCAGTGACAGCCCTGTGAGAGGAGGGGCTTTGGGTCACAGGATGTCAGGATGGATGGAGGAGCTCAGGGTGCCACTGGGCTTTTTAGGGGTGCTCTGGGAGGAGGGGCAAAGGATGGAGATGAGGGCCCACGTCAGAAACACAGAATGCTCCCCAAACTTTGAATTCATCCTGATGGATTTGTTACCTGGAGGTAACAATCCTGGAGGATGTCCATGAGATTCCCAGGCCTTTCCACCACTGTGTGGACCCTGGGGCTGCACTGCACCCCAAAAGGCACAGCCATAGCAGCAGTGCTCCAGGCTACAGCCCTGTTGTGTGAGCACAGGGTGGAGTCCTGCTGATCCCATTGGTCCAGAGGGTGGAAAAGAGAACGAAAATCTGGTTGAACAAGAACTGTCTCCAGCTGCAGCAGCTATCATGGCCTCAGGCATCTCTTCTTCTGCTGGGAGAAAATTTCCAGCCCTGCATAGAGTAAGGATGCTGTTCCATCATCTCCAGCCCCTCTCTTGAACCCTTGGTAAGCTGCATTGGCAGATCCATGCAGCGGGGAGGTGTCAGTCTGGGACACTCATTTAACCATCTCCTGCTTCAGGGATGTAAAGGCAAAGAGAGCACCACCTGCCCAGCATCACAAACTAGAGATGCTGGTGGTGCTCATGGGCAGTCTTGCTCCAGGCTTTCCAGCACATGGGAAATACATGAGCTTGTGAACATGCTTTATTTGGGGGGATTTGAACAAAACAGGCTGTTGGTGAGTCTTGCTGAGTATTTCTGGGGAAGGTGCATCTCCAGATCTCCATTGTCTGCTTCTATTCCAGACAAAACCTTTGCTTAGTTTCTCACCAGTTTTTCCTATTTTCATGTTTCCATCTTTCTGTGCCCCCAGCAGTGGCTGCTGGTTGTGCCAACTGCATAGCTTGGGGTGGCTTATTAGCTTTTCTTAGAGCGAGTCCTGTTTGCTCTGAGAGGTTTGAAACTTATTTCAAGAAATAAGTTCCTCATGTGCCAAGAAAAGAAACTAATGTGGAAAAATCCTCAATTTTTGCCTGTTTCTAAATGATTCTCTGAGGTTTACATTTGGAAGTTATGCCAAACCCAAACCTTGAATCAATGCTGTGACTGCTGGGAGGTGATGTCATGCAGGGCACAGTCCCCAAGGGTTGAGTGAGGGGGTGACACCTTGGGGATGTGCTGGGGCAGGGCTGGAGGTTGTTCACCTTCTCAGCACCCCTTGTCTTTGGCCAGGTGCTGTCTCACAACCTGTACACAGTGCTGTGCATCCCCCACGACCCCGTGGCACTGGAAGAGCATTTCCGCGATGATGATGATGGGCCAGTGTCCAGTCAGGGCTACATGCCCTACCTCAACAAGTACATCCTGGACAAGGTGAGTTCCTTGGTCATCCCCCAGACCTGTTATTCCTCATGTGAGGACAATGAGGTTCCTGGGAGCTCCCCTTAGCCCTTGGAAATCACATGCCTTGGTGGGTGGAAAGAGGGTGCAGAGAGATGGGGACTGCTCAGGTGAATGCCAAAATGAGTGAGAAATGTTTAATAGTCAGCATCTCCCTGGCAAGGATGAAGTCATATCTTTACATCATGGCTCTGGATGGAGCAGCATCTCTGCCCACATTTCCTGAAAGGCTCAGAGAGAGGAATCAGCCCCTTTTATCCTCTCCAGCCATGCTCAGATTTGAGGTGTAACCTCATTTGGAAATGAGGAGAGGGAGAAGGATGAGGTACAAGCAGGAGCAGAGTTGGGGTGGGCAGGGGCTTTCTCCCTTTCTTCTGCAGTTCAAAGACACTTTTGTCTGGGACGACCAGAGGTTGGTCTGTGGGTGCTGTTTCCTCCACACATGTGAGGAGAGGAACAATGACTGACAGCTTTCTTCCACTGTGTGCTCACAGAAAGAGGCCAGAACTGGGTGCAGTAACCCTTTGCTCCCCTGCATTCTTGTCCATGTGCCAGTCCCCATCCTTGTGCCCATCTTTGCCTTGCCTAGAGCTGGGCAGCAGCTGCCCAGCCTGGTCCAGCAATACTGATCTTGGCTGCAGGGCAAGCAAGGGCAAAGCCTTCCCCAGCTCCCTCAGCCCAGAGCAGGAGCTGCCCAAAGTCTGTCCAGCCCCATCTCCCCATCACAGAGTGGCCAAAATCCTTCCAGTTGCCCACGTGGTTCTCTGGGAGGTGATCTTTAAATCCACCTCTTCTGATTTCACCATGGCTAATAGAATCCCAGAGGCAGCCTGAAAAGGGGAAGTGGGTTTTCCTAGTAAGAGAAGCTTTTAGCTTTTGCCACCTGAAGGTTTTCCTCCAGCTTTGCTGCTACAGGCCAAAGTTTGCTCCTGTGCTGGCGGTGCATGACTCACACAGCTGGGATAGGGCACCCAGGGACAGCCAGAGCTCCTCTAATCCCCATCACAGTTCATCCATCTGCACCAAATGTGCTGCCTGGGGCAGCTCACACTGCCCAGACACAATTAAAGAACAGCAGCAGGGATGAGGCTGGTGGAGGCACCATTCCTTCTGGCTGCCCTCATGCCAGCACTTCACTCCTCAGTCCCTCTTTGTGCTTGAATGGGATAACAAGAAACTCCAAACCATGGAGGCACTGGGGAGGTGAGCTTGGAGAATGCCACATCATCCTGCCTGTGCTGCACCCCTGGGTTCCTGCTGGTGCTGCCAATCACCCCATGCTTCTCACTCAACAGATTCTAGGAGTGAGGATTTCTTCTCTCCAGCACTTTATCCCCCAGAACTCCCCTCCATAGCTCTTCAGCTCCCCACTCACCCCCTGACTCCTGCCTGCAGGTGGAGGAAGGTGCTTTTGTCAAAGAAAACTTTGATGAGCTCTGCTGGACCCTGACAGCGAAGAAGAACTACAAACCTGACCGGAATGGGAATAGCGTTGTATCCCACCAGGATGCTTTCAAGCTCTGGTGTCTCTTCAACTTTCTGTCTGAAGACAAATACCCCCTTGTCATGGTGCCAGATGAGGTAGGACCTGGCTCTCCCCCCATCTCTGTCCTCCCAGAGCTCCATGTGCTGGCAAAGCCCCATTTGTGGGTGACACATCCCATTATCACTTCCTGGCATGTCCCACTGCATCCTGCAAGATGTGGTGTTCCAGGGGATGAGAGAGAGGAGGCTGGGGGTGGGACAAGGGGGCTGTTTGCCCTGGACATCCCTACTGTACCCACAGCCACTCCCACCCTAAGAGGGGGACTTTAGAGGGGAGACTCCTCCAAAGTGCTGCTGCTTCTGCCTAGAGGGCAGTGGCAGAACAGACCTGGCTGTCCCTCTCTGTGGCCACTGCCACCCAGTGCTCAGCCCCTGCTCAGCATGAAGAGTGTTAAGGGTGAGGTGGCAGCCAAAGAAAAGCCTTTGTTAGTAATCTCCAAATTCCACAGCATTTATGGGGTAAGGTTCTCCTTTTCTCTGGGGTCAGATTAAATCCCCATGAGAAGGGGGGCAGATCTGGGGAGAATGCACAAGTGCAGAAGCCAAGAGTGGCCTCAGCAGAAGCAACTTGGCTGGGCAAATGGCTGCTGTTGCCTTGTACCACATCTGCCTCCTGAGATCAGCAGAAAAGTCAAAAAAGAAAAAAGAAAAAAAAAAAAAAAAAAGGAGAAAAAAGGCAAGAAGCACCATGCTGCACAGACGTAGGAGGGCAACCGCACTTCCTGTGCCCTGGGAGAGGTGTTTCCTGTTCCCCAGACCATGAAAAACTGATTCATCCTGAGCAACTGCATTCAATTCTTGCAATTGCAACTGCAATGCCCTTCTCACAATTAAATGACATAAAAAATCCAGCTGGGTGCGGGGACCCTGCTGTGTGTCACCTTCCTACATGGCTCCATGCAGTCACTCATTGGTCTCAGTCCCCAGACTGTGGGCAGAGGAAAGCTGGCAGCAAAACTTGAGATGGAGTAAGTCTTCCCTACATCATGTCAACCACCTTGGCTCTTTTTAGTTGCAGTTTTAGAATTATGCTCATCTCCATAGGGACCTGTGCCCCTGCTCCTCCCTAGTGAGTTTTGGAAAGCAGTGGTGCTGAGCTTCCTGTGGCTTTGAGACATCAGTCCTGAATGGGGTTCAGCAGTGTACTAGGGCTCAGCCTGTACTCCCTCAGGCTCTTGACTGCTACAGAGTTTTCTTACTCTGCAGACAAACCAGCCAAAATATCCCAGCCTTGGGGTTAAAAGGGAAAACCTCCCACTGGAGGTCAAACACTAACCCAGTTCCAGTCTCCTGAGCCAGCCTGCTGCCTGGAATGCCTCAACCATCACAAAGGGTGATCCCTCTGGGATCAAGGTCTTGCATCTCCAGGCTGGAGAGAGATGAAGCCTTGGGCTCTCCAAAATGAGTTGATGGGGTGACAGCTCTGGCTTCATCCTGTCACTGTCTCACTCCCCACAGGTGGAGTACCTGTTGAAGAAGATCTGCACAGCCATGAACGTGGAGCTGAACTCCTGCGAGCTGGATGATTACCTGTCCCAGGAGCCACAGGGCCAGGGTGGCCTCACGGTCTGGCAGTTCCTCGACATGGTGAACTCGGGCCGGTTCCTGAGAGGCATCGAGCAGGAGGCCATCAGCATGGCTGTGGAGGAGGTGTACCAGGAAGTCATCGAGAATGTGCTCAAACAGGCAAGGAGCCCACATGTTCTGTGGCTCAAGCTTCATCCTGCTCCCACCCCGTTCTGATCTCTGTCTCTCGGGCACAGGGCTACCTCTGGAAAAAGGGCCAGCTGAGGAGGAACTGGTCAGAGCGGTGGTTCATGCTTAAGCCCAGTGTCCTGTCCTACTACACGAGTGAGGAACGGAAGGAGAAGAAGGGGAGCATCGCATTGGACAAGCACTGCTGCGTGGAGGTACAGCCCGGACCACACTCAGCTTGGGAATAGCAGACCCTTCAGATCCCTGGAAGGGAAGACCCAAGAACACGCAATTTCACATCCATGAGCATGGGAGAGCCAGTCCTGTGGCTGAAGATGGGGGGATAAGGTGGGATACAGTGGGTAACGCTGTGCTGGGTCCTCTCCCTGCAGGTGTTGCCAGACAGGGATGGGAAGAGGTGCATGTTCTGTGTGAAGACCTTGTCCCGCACCTACGAGATGAGCGCCTCAGACACCCGGCAGCGCCAGGAGTGGACACTCGGTCCGTGCCCACCCCACACCCCTTCCCCATGCCCCCTGCATGTCCCCACTGACCGTGCTGTCCCTCTCCAGCCATCCAGACTGCCATCCGGCTGCAGGCAGAAGGAAAGAAGTCCCTGCACAAGGATCTGAAGCAGAAGCGACGGGAGCAGCGGGAGCAGCGGGAGCAGCGCAAGGCAGCCAAGGAGGAGGAGATGCAACGGCTCAAGCAGCTGCAGGAGGAAAAGGAGAGGAAGCTGCAGGAGCTGGAGCTGCTCAAGGAGGCCCAGAGGCAAGCAGAGATCCTGCTGCAGGAGGAGGAGCAGCGGCGGAGGAAGCAGCACGAGGAGATGCAGAGAACCCTGGAGATCCAGCTGCAGGAGGCTGAGCAGGTGGGTACATCCCACATGAGCTGTGGTGCTCACGGGGTGGGTGCTTCCTTCTCCTTCCCTTGCCCGGGGCAGTCCAGGGGTTTGGATGTACAGTGCTGCTGCCACCCATTACCTCTGGGCTCTTTCGTGCCTGAGATCCCTTTGAGCAGGAGATGAGGACAACCTGCCTCAAGGGGCTTTAGCTGGGGACAGTGAGAGGCGAGTGCTGGTGCTGGGCTGCCAGGGAGCCCATTTCTGACCTCAGCACTGGCTCCAAATGACACAGTCTGTCTCCTGAGCAGGGAAACAGCTTTGCTTTGGACCTGTCACCATGGGCTGCTCTGGCCCCCTCCACCCTAAGTGGGTTCTGGGGACACTGATGGTGGCCTGGCCAACTGATGGCTCCTGTCCCTGCCGCAGGCTCGTGCCTCCATGCAGGCAGAGATGGTCCTGAAGGAGGCAGAGGCAGAGCGGCAGCGCAAGCGCATCCTGGAGCTGGAGGACATGCAGGAGAGGCTCCAGGAAGCCCTGCAGCAGGAGGTGAAAGCACGGCAGGATGAGGAGGCTGTGAGATATGCGCAGGCCAGGTAGGACTAGGGCATCCCTCCCCCTCCTTGTGCAACCCTTCTCTCAGGGCAGCAGCTGGGCATGGGGATGTGTTCCTCAGGGAAGCTCAGTGCTCCCGGGTACTGGGATGTGCTGGTGACTTCCCAGTATGCGGGCTGGGACAGGGAAAGCTGGTGGAAGAAGGGGGACATCCTCACCTCTTGCTCTTCATCGTCAGGCTACTGGCTGAAGAAGAGGAAAAGCTGAAACAGCTGATGAAGCTGAAGGAGGAGCAAGAAGAATATATCATCAAAACTCAGAGGGAGAAGCAAGTGCTCAAGCAGGAGATGGAGAACAAGAACAAGTGCCTGGAAGAGGCGCAGAAGCAGCTGGAAGAAGTGAGAGTGAACAGGCAGCGGGTGGACCAAGATGTCATGGTGAGCATAACATCCATGCCACATCTCTTCACACGGTGAACCCAGGGGACTTTCCACCCTCCCAGAGTCACCTCCATTCTGGAGAGGACCAAGCTGGAATTGCCATGGGTCAATTTCTGAGCTGCGCCATGTGCAGGCACGGTGTGATGCAGTGGCTGAGACAGGACAAGCAAGTCCTACCCTGAGGACAAAGCTCTGGTGTCCAAAGTGATGCTGACAGTTCGAGTGTGTGTGGGGTGGGGTTGGAGGGGGAGCAAAAGGTCTAGAGGAGGGTGAACTGGGTCTCCAGCCCAGAGGGAACCTCCAATCCAGCCTTACTCAGGGAGAGGAAACCTGTGCCCATGGTCCAGGATCAGGGGCAGTGGGGCAGCAGCTCACCCCTTTCCTCCATCCCCTGCCAGGCGGCCCAGCGGAAGCTGCGACAGGCCAGCACCAACGTCAAGCACTGGAATGTCCAGATGAACCGACTGATGCACCCCATCGGGCCAGGAGGTAAGAGACCAGCTGACTACCCTTCTTTGGACCTCCTAAGCACAGCCATGCTGGGGCATGAGCCCAGACCCCCACCCATCTTCCCCGTTCTGGGGGCATCTGGTGGCTCTCAGAGAAGATACCACAGTGCCTCCTGCAAGGAGGGACTCCACAAACTTTTTTCTGAGCCGAACACTCAGTTTGGACCCCAGGTAAACAACTCTCTTTTTCTGTCCACCCCCAGACAAGCGAACAAATGTGAGTGGCGGAGTCTTTGCTGGCTACCAGCCCCTTCTGTCACGGAGAGATTCTTCCCTCAAACTCAAGCAGAGGCTGGAGGATAAAGGGAGTGACCCCACGAGGGAAAACAGCAAGGAAAACGTGAGCAACGGTGGGAACAGCAGCGTGTTTCCACCTCCAGATGCGGACACCATGGCCACAGAGCCCACCAATTAGCCCACCAGGATGGCAGAGCCCAGCTGGGAATGGCAGGGCTCGGCTTGTCCCTCCAAGTGGATGGTCAGTGTGGTGATCTCTGGATGGAACTAAAGTGGGGACCAGCACAGAGCCTACAGGGGACTGCATAAGGCAGAGGTGCTCCCATTTCCATCAGTAAAGGGCTACAGCCACCATGTGCCAGGAGGCTCAGGCAACCCGGTGCTGGGGAGAGGGCAGTGGGACCTTCTCCTCTGGACTGCTGGACTCAATTCCTTGTACTCTGTTTTACATCCTCTACTTAAAAAGAGCTGCTGATGGGTCAGGACCCTGTGGCCTAAGGCTGCAGTTCCCTCTTGGTTTCTACAGCAGCCCTTCTGCATCACTCACTGTGCTGCAGGGTGTGGGGCCTTGTCACCAGCCAAGGACACCTGGACTGACCAGACGGGGCTTTCTTGTCACCCCCACACCATGCCAGGTGTCCCTAACCACTATGTTCCCTGGCAGTGATCATTAGTCCTGGAGTCACTTAGTTAGCAAAACTAACAACAATAAAGCTTTCGGAGCCACTGGCCACAGACCTTCTGCCCCACACACTAGTGGCTCTGCAGGCACCAGTCCTCTTTCCTTGGCAGTGCAGGGTTTGGATTCCCCCTGCATGAGCGCCCTTTGAAAGGAATCAGCCACAACTTGTGGAACGTGGCCCCACGAGCAGATTTTGGGTTGATGTGTGGAGGGCCAGGAAGGGCACAGAACAAAACAAAGAAGGCCCAATGGTGCCTTTGGGGTGTTCATAGTTTGGGGCATAGAGCCAGGGTCACCTCCGGAACAGGCCCTGGGAGCAAGCTCGGCACCAACTCCTTCTTTGCTCCGTTGCTCAGAGGTGACCTGAGTTCGTTATGGAGATTATGAGACGGCGCTGCCCTCGGTCTCACAGTGTTTCTCCCCCTCCGTTTTTTTCCACCGTGGCCGAAGGGCCCGGTAACAAAGCGCTCGGTGTGCCCGGGCTGCGGGGCGGCTCTGGCCCGCTCCCACGCGGCCGTGCTGACGCACAGCGGGGGCACGGGCAGCGCAGGGGCCGCGGGTCAAATGCATCGCCTCTCCCCCTTCCCTCTGCGCTGTAACACAGCGGGGTGGCCCTGAGCCGTCCCTTGTGGGCTCCCTGCCTGATCCGCACCCTGCCAACCAGGCCACTTAGACACAGCATCCCGCCACACTGCACGGGTTTTCTGGGCAGACTGAGCCCTTCCCAGCTCTGCCCCGAGCCTGGCCAATTGTTTTTTATCGAGGCGCGAGGGGGTCGCGGTGCGAACTGCTGGGGGCGAAGGGGGTCACTGGCGCTGCTCGGCCTCCTCGGGCGCGGAACCAATACTGGACCGACGCCGCCGCCGTATTGCACCGCCCTCAGGACGCCCCGCCCCTAATGGGGCCCCGCCCAGGAACACTCCGCCCCCAGAGTACAGCGCAGGCAGCGCCTACACTTCCCCTGAGGCCCCGCTCCCGGAGCGGCGTGCAGTGCGGGCTGCTCCCGGCAGGGGGCAGTACGGCGTGGAAGGGGCGGGGCCATTGCCGTGGTGACGCGGGCGCGAGGCCCCCCCCGGCGGAGGCGGTG
>NC_031795.1:3003419-3033749 GCF_001522545.3 Parus major | reverse complement strand
GTGGGGGACGGGGGGCGTGAGGGGCAGGGCATGTGGGGGACGGGGAGTACGAGGGAGAGGGACTGTGAGGGACGTGGGGTATGACAGGGTTGAGGCAGGGGGTGTGAGGGACAAGGGTTGGTGCAAAGGGGACATGGGTGTGAAGAGCTGGGGTGTGAGGGGCATCAGTGACTTTACACTGTAGTTCCTTTTGGGAATTCGGGGAGACTGAGGACGGGACATGGCGCCCACGGGAGGAGGCTCAGGGGGACAGTGTGCCTTTCTTCTGTGCCAGGGTGGGGTGGTGGAGGGGGAATTGGCCTGGGGATTGAGGGTACCAGGCACTGTAGGAGTCTGGGGCTGGAAGGAGGAGAACTGAGAGGGTCAGGATGGACCTTGACCAGAGCATCCGGTGAGGGGCTGCTCCCGGAGGAAGGATCTGAGAGTCCTTTCTCATCCCTCATATCTGCCCATTCCACTCCCTCCTTCCCTGAGATCTCAGATGAAGGACATGCTTGTGGGAAGGAATCAGATGTGCTGTAGGATCCAGACAATGCCCATCATGGTGCTGCAGAAGGGTCTGCCCCATGAATCAGAGTCCTAGGGCTGGTTGTGGTGTTGGTCTCTAAAACCTGTGGTCTCTCTCAACCTGTGGGTTGAGGCAGCCCATGTCCAGTTTCTTGTTTCTGCTCTACTCTCCTCTCTTCCTGCCCTCTCTATGCAACTCCATTGTTGCCTTCAGCAGAGTATCCTCTTCTGTACAAACATGCTCCAGGCTGAGGTGGGAGTTTTCCTGATGACTTGCCATGTGTCAGCCAGGACAGCAGAGGAAGTATCCAGGTGGGATGTGCTGGCAGGTTCCCTCCATGCCCTGCTGAGCTGGTGCAAGTGTTGCTTTTATGTGTGGTGTGATGGGCATGTCCTGGCATTTAGCTGTGAGCAGGACAAGGTGAGCCAGGCATTTAGTTTCAATACTCAGATCTTTGGCAGCAGCAGAGCACTCTGCTTTGCAATGAGTGAGAGCTCAGGGTGTGATTTGTGCACTCCCTGCATGTTATTCAGCCGTCGTTGACAGTGTCAAGGCTAATGCTGTGTTACTGAATTGTGATGAGCTTTATTGCTGGTGGAGGTGGAGAAAGCCACCTCCTGATGTGCCAGTGGGGCTGGAATGACTTCAGTATTGAGAGATTAAAGCAAAACTTTGTTGGGATTGTTTAGAAAAACTATCTTCCATGTTGGGGGAGAAGGGATCAGAAACGTGCTCTGCTGTGAAAGTGAAGCTCCTGAGGGTGGTTTTGTGGCCCCACTGAGACAAAGGCTGGTGTTGGATCCACACTTGGCAGAGCTCTGGGCTGTCCTCAGCCCCCACCTCTAAACAAGGGCAGTCACTGCCTTCAAGAAGATGTGACTTTGACATCACTGATTGGGAAATCCTGATGTGATTGATGCTCCAGTGCAAGGGACTTAGGTTGTATTTTTGGATCTCACACTTGTCACCACCTCTGGATGTGCCTTGATCCTGTAGGGAACACCCTCCACACTGAGGCCACTGGGATCCTCAGCTTTTAAGGCAGGGGGTTCATGTTCTTTTTTCATCTCTCCTGAGCAGCTGCCACTGCCATATCAGACCTGGAAGGATGTGCTGCACTGGGGGTTCACTCTCAGCACAGCACTCACAGGTTGCTGCCAAGCTGTCTGGCCTGGTAGGCACTGGTGATGCTGGTTTGTTGCTGATTTGTAGCTGGTTTATTTCTGGTCCTCAGCTGCCTCACAAGTTGTCCCATGTCTGGGGCAGCAATACAAAACAGGGCTTTTCTGTCGGAGTGGGAGGAGCAGCTAAGCCTGGGTAATGTCAAGGAGAGTATGTGGGTGCAAATAGCATCATGTTCACAACATCTTTGTTTAATGTTTTAGTCCACTTAGTCTGCATGACTGTCTAAAAATAGGACATATTTTCTCTAAGTCCTCTAGTTCAAAGCCTAAGCCAGTTTTTTTTCTGACATTATTCTCTTCCTTCTCTTTTGAGCCTGAAATTCATACAAGACAAAGTTATCAGGAAAACTAAGAGTGAATGAACTCTGTAGAATCCTTAAGTTTCAGCCGCCCAAGAGGAAGTTCATTAAAGTTGCAGGAACTTTCTGGCAGCCTCTTGAAGGTAGATTCAGCAAGCTGAATAAACAAGCAGCCTTGTGGCCACCATTGACATTTTTCTAGCATCGACTTTGTGCATTGTCATAAGAGCTCAGGGTCATCAGCCTCTGGCTGCAGGTGACTTAAAGCAAAGGTGACATCTGTGGTGAGGGAATGGGGCTGTCTCTGCTGGTTCACCCCACGGTTTGCTCTGCCTCCTGCTCTTAGGACAGATGCTGCCTGTGGCAGCGGCCCCCCAGAGTCACCCTGGCCCAGGTGCGAAAGAGGGAGTGTGTTTAAATTTCAGGGCTGCTGCTGGACCCAGCCCAGTGCTCCAGACAGCATAAATATCTGGCCTTCAGCACAGCCGTGGAAACTTGCTCTCTGTCCTCCTGCAGATTGCTCCAGGTCTTGGCTGTCCGTGCTGACATGGTGACCGAGCGGTGGCTTTTGGCAGCAGGCAGACGGGGACAGCTGCTCCGCAGAGGTAACCCTTCCCCTTTGCACGCAGGCCACCAACCCAGGCACTTAGCAGTGTTCCTAAAAACTTGGGGTAGGGAAGAACCTGGGAAGACCAGTTTGTTTACAGCAAGTTTCCCTTTGTCTATAAGCTTGAATTTTCTTAAATTTAATTTTAAATTTAAACTCCATACCTTATTTTTGTTCAGTTTCTGAATATGATCTTATGGATTACTTTAGGAATACATTGTGAGGACCATGGTCTAATCCTGTTCTCCTCATCTGGCTCTTGCTCTCAAAGCATAGTGACATAACATTCCATTATTTCACTGATGTTTATTACTGAAATTGGCTCTTGTAGATGAGGGAGGGCACATGAGATCCAGGGCTGCATGTGGGTAATCAATCACCCAACAATCCCACACACAACCTGGCAGCAGTGCTGGTGCTGTCTGTTGGTGTCAGACAAAGCTGAGCAGGTCGTGGCAGAGGCAGGACAGGGGTTTGGAGGTCATCAGCAGGGCCATGGGTGGGCACTGTCCTCCCCACAGACCTCTGAAGTGATTCCTGGAATGAGTGCTGCTGAGGCTGTCTGCATGTGGCTGTGGGTGTGTGTTTGCCTGACACAGGTCTGAGGTATTGAGCTGTTGTGGGTTCTGTGTCAGATTGGCACAGTGGTTGCACTATCTCTGTTCTGGTATTCAAGACACAGACTTCCAAGGATCTTCACAGCGTGTGGAGAAGATTTTTTAATGAGCCCCATGAGGCTTTGCTGATCAGAAGATCTGTACTGTTTTACAGAATTGCTTTCTGGTGTTGATGGGCTCTGTCTTTCTTGTGTGATGCCTTTTGGAAAATACGTATTTTTGTACAGTACACTTGTTGCTCTTTGGGGAATATTTTATCTGTGGCTTTGAATTATGGACTGGAAATCAGCAAATGTTCTTGAAGACTGAAGGACTGGCACAACAAGAGACTCTTGAGGTCCTCTGAACAACAGAACCTGACATACAAATGATGTTTTAATTGGGTGAGATGATGTTACAGTGCTTATGTCTGAAAGGTTATTTGCTGTCAGAGCCCAGCTTGGCTTGCCCTGACAATGACATTTTAGATGTCAGGGGTTTTGTGGTTTGTACTGACTTAGCTTAGAGCAGGAACAAACTGATAACCACAGATTCGTTGGGCTGTGTTGCTGCTTCTCATCAGGTGCTGCAGAGTAATCTCTGCTTTTTCCAGAAGTGCCTCTGTTCAGAGATGCACTGCTGCAGTAATTTTGGAGACTCTGGGAAAGTCTGGACAAGCAGAAGTGATTTCCATAGTGAGGATAAGTAAGATTTTTCTGTAGAACTAGTTTTACTTTTTTGTTAATACTCTGAAATATGCTTGCCTTGGCAGAATGCCTGGGAAATTTCCCAAAGCATGATTTAGAGTGGAATGATTGATGCCAGTATGAATCCTTTTGGTCAAGGAGATTGTGAAGTGCATCTTCGCCAAAATATATGTTTTGGGATGTTGTTCACTAGAGCCCTGCTTGATTGCAGGAAGGGTTCAGAGCAGAACTGACTCAAGATGTATCTTAGTTTTCTTATGACTTCTTGAAATGCTTTAATCACTTTCAGTCGTAGTGTCTGGAAAATGTATGTGTTCTCCAAGACTTAGCCAAGAGCTTACGAACATCTGGGATCATTTTGGTCAGGTCTATTTGGATTTGCAAAGGGCTCTGAAATGCATGTGTATGTTGGGGTGCTTTCCTGGGGACCTCACAGACAAGCTCTGCTTAAAGTTTTGAGTTTTAGGGAGTCTGTTTTGCAGGGGAAGCCTGACCATGGAGGAGGAACTGACAGGTTGAAAACACAAGCCAGAAACACAAGTGTTTGTTATGTTGCTGGGTCAAGCCGGAACCCCTCTCTGGGACTGGGGCATAGCCACAGCCTGGTAACCTCTGTGTTATCCAAAGCTCTTGCCATCATGTTGCATTTCCTGATTTGCCATGGTCTGGGAACTGGAACTTGGAAAAAAACCAGAACATGCATGTTCAACTCTTAACAGATATGTGGGTTGGAGACAGAGAATGGTTTTGGTGATTTGAAAGGGCAAGATGAGCTGATAGGGAAGAATTTCTTTGATGGGCTGTTAAGACAGACTTTAGTGTGAAACACATGCCAATCTCATTAGGACAGGCTTTGTCAGGCCCTTCCTGGCAGGAGTTGTGTGAGATGGCTTCAAAATGAGCAATGCTTTGTGCAGTCATTTTGTTGATGGGAACCTAAGCTCAAATCCCTTATCCTGCCTGACTTGTTACAAGCATTTTTCAGTGGAACTCTGATTTCATCATAATGCAATCTGGGATATTTCTAAAAATGCCCAAATCAGCTTTTCACCTTAAAGTTGTTTATATGGATTCTGCTAGAAATGTTGGCTCTTGAAAGCTGTTAACCCCACAAGGGCTGATGGTTAGAGACCCACATCTCTGAAAATATCCATGGGTTCTCATGTCAGTGGGGTAGAACTTGTGGTAGATAGGGACATGATGATCACTGGGAAAGGGTTACTGGTGAGTATGAACTCGAGGAGCCTGCTGAGCTGCCAGCAGTTGGCTGTGTCAGGAAGCAGTAGCTGTTGGCTGGCTGTGAGCTCTGTGGCTCACCCTGTACCCCCAAGATAGTGCCAAAGGCATGAGGATGTTATGAAGGGTGAGAATGCTTTGCTCAAGTGTTTTGTTTTCTGGGGGTTGAGGCAGAAATCCAAATGGTTAGAGTGCACTGTGAGTCTTGGCAGGATCACACTGACATGGTCGCTGCTCCTTTCCCTGCTGAAAAGGCTGCGGAATCTTTGTTGTGCATGCAGCTATTGCTGTGTGAATGTGGCCAAAAATAGCAAGGAAACAGCATTCGTATCTAGTTCCTTGAGAGGGTGTTGTACTAGTTTGTGTAGAAAAGTGATTCCGGTGTTCTCTGGAGATTTTCTGCAGAGATGTGTGCAGTGAGACTGGGACCCCTCTGTTTTCCTGCTCCGTGGCTGGAGGGGAGCTGCAGCAGACACAGCAGTCTCCTTGATCCGTCTTGCTGCGCATGTTCCTGGCCCAGCTGAATCATCAGAACTTGTGCCTGGGCACAATTGCTCTCTGTCAGCTGCATCCTGGGATCAGAGCGGCATGGCTGGTGCCCAGGATATTTTGCTAAAGTCTACAAAACCAAGTAGTACTTTTCTGGGAGTCCAAGTGTAAACATAACAAAACTTACAGACTGATGGATTGATTTTTTTTCTGGTTAGTCCATGGTATCTAAAATCTGTTGCTGCAAAGAGGAGGAGGCTTGCTATTGGTTTTCTGAGCATTTTCCTGCATCTGGGAACACTGGCAATGTAGGAATGAAAGCTACCTGTTGGATATTTGGCTCCAGACAGAAGGCTGCATGCATGTGTGATCCTAAGTGACTTACTTGCCCACTGCTGCTTTTCTGCCCCCATTGCTTTTCTGGGGAGCTGATTGTCCCTTCCAGAGTGGGGGTGGAACTTGCTGGTGTTCCAGTGACCCTGAGACTTTGAGGAAATCTAAGCTGGGTGCTGGTGTGTGCAGCACTGCCAAACTTGGCCTTACTGACCGCCAGCAGTGCTCCCGTTCACAGCCACAGCTTGTTCCACTTGCCACTTTCCTGGAGTTCCATTTCAGTGCTGTTTTGAGTCCCTAACACCCTGTGCCCACTGTTTGCCTTGGGAAGTGGTGTTGCTGTTTCTGTGAGCTCCTCCCTCACCAGCCCTGTTCTATAATTACTGATGTTCCTGAAACTGGATCCTTCCATGTGTCCTGCTAAGGTTCAGGAGGACAAGGGGTCCCTAAGCAAACTGACTGCCTTGGAGTACAGCCAAGAGGACTTCAGCAGTTTGGGAAAGCATCATCTTACAGTGGTTCAGTGAATTCTGAGCCTCCAACCTCCTCACCTTTGGGATGCTAAAGGAAAGGAGAATATATCCCAGACAGCTTCTCTGGCGTGCGAGTGCCAGGTTTGCAGCGTGATCCCAAAGCATTGGCACAGTTTCACAGCTACCTCTGCTGTGCCCTGAGCTGTGGGGGGATGATACTCTCTTCTTGCCAGACTTAATGATCTTCTCAAATAGCAGCACTTCTGTGCCATTTCCAGCACTGAGAAGCCTCAGTGGTGTCACCTTTCCAGTACCTGCTTGTTTCCCAGCTGCTGTCCTTGTTCCGATGTTTCAGACCCACGTGCCCCTCCTGGCCATGGGTACTTTGGGCTGTCCTGAATTGACTGCTAGACACAAATACCAGTCAGCAGCTGGCAGAATGAGATGCGCCAGTTTACTTCTTGAAAGTCGTCCTGGAAATGCCTTGTACAGGAATGTACAAGAGGAGAAGATAGTCATAAGCAGTGCAGGGAGCTGACTTGGGGCTGAGCAGACCAGACCTGTGAGTGTGACTGCAAGCAGGTGTCAAAAGCCGTGATACAGGAATAAACAATGACACTTCGCACTGATCTATTTCTCTGCACTTCCAAAACATGCTGTGTCCGTGAGCTAATGCAGCCAGGGAAAGATCAGGAAGGAAGCACTGTAAAAATCCTGGGTTTGTTTCTTTGTGGTGGGTTTTGGTTTTGGTTAGGGGTATTTTGTGATCAAGAAAATGGAAGCAGAGGACTGAACCAGACTTGCTGAAGGTCATGGAGCAGCACTTCAAGTAAGAGCTAACAACTGCATAGCTCTTCCCTGCCTGCTCTGCTGCTGCTGCTCTTCTGCCAGCATCAGCCACAGAGCCTGATTAGGGCAGGGAGTCCCTCTGCTGGGAAGCTGTTGAGGGATGATTCCTCTGTCTTCCTGTATCTGCCATCTCAAGATTTTGGAGCACATCTCATGCATTCAGCAGCTGCTGGAGCCAAGGACATCTGCAGCTCCTGGAGAACGAGCAGCCTAGCAGACCCTGCTTTGTGCATGGCTGAGAGTTCAGTGCCCAAAGTCTGCTTTTTTTGGTGTCTGTAACACCTCTTGCACTCTGAACAAAGCCAGCAGCAAGTTCCTTTTGGATCAAATGTCATGACCTAGTTTTGGGGACAGCATCAATCATGGTACAAGAAGAGAAGAATCCGGCAAGTTTTGTAACCTTTTCAATGAGCTGGGTTTTTTTTTCCCCTGCCTCAATGATTAGGAAGTGGGTGAGTTAAAACATTCAATAGATGTGTGATTCATTTTGGCAATCCAGGCTGCTCAGGGCAGCTAAGGGAATCTCCTGCACCCTGTGTCACAAGTCCCTGAGTAATTAGCAGCAGCTAATGGTCATGGAAGCTCTGGCAGCGCCCCTCTGCTTAATGAGCCCAGGTCACTCTTGGAGAAACACAGGTGGTCCACACCAAGCAGCCTTGGAGAGAGAATCACAGGATTGAACTATGGGGCATGGTACGGCATCTAAGCAGATGCTTTTAAGGGGAAAAATCTGGCCCAGAATGTCCATCCTGGTCAGTGCTGTGTGGGAGGACTCTTCCTTGCTAGCTGTAGTAGTTTATTTTTGTGTGTAGCCTGCCTTGCGGCCAAGACTTTGAGTAAGGGAAGAAACACTCAGCTAGTTAAGTGCTGCTAGGATCTCATTGGCTAATTTGGGGGTATGCTGATCTTCCAGGAGCAAACATAAACATGTTTTCAGTGTTTGTGTCTCCTGTTCTGTACTCTCGGTTACCTTTCCTGTATTGCAGCATCTGCTTAGCTCTTATTTGGCTTTTTTTAGTAGTAGATGGCATGTAGGAGGAGGAACAGAAACTGGTACTTGATCAGCAGATCTTGAAAGCAGTGACACAACCTGAGGAAGTCTGGAAAAGGTGGTCAGCCTGCAGCAATCACATCTCCTTTATGGATTCAGGTCAGTTTTCAATTGTGGATTCAAAATGTGCTGCGCATCAAAGTGCTGCCCTATGGAGGGCTGAGTTCTTACCTCACCCCTTCTGCTTCTTTTGGCTGTGAATTTGGTGGACATTTTTGTCCAGAGGAATAAACAGAAGTGAGGAGCACTCCCATGGTATATTGGTTTCCTTTTGCCATTCCTTATACCTCTTTTATAGTACAGTTGTATTGTACTGCTGCTTTGAGCAGGTCTTGGGAGAGCTGGATCTTTTTTTGGAGCTTTGCTTTGCCTGGAAACTCTGAGCTTGGCTCCAGGGTCTATGTGCTAATCAGCAGGATTGGCTGCCAGGGGAACTGCCAACCACAGCTGTTGGTTGATGAACTGGAGACTTGGATCTTGGTCAGCTCAGAAGTACTACCTTCTTGCAGGGAATCCACGGTGAAGGTTTATCTTCTTCTAACTTTTATTCCTGTTTTTTAACTCTCATGGTTGTGCCACGTCTCTCTCCCTGTTCCCACTCATGGTTTAGCGTGGCGTAGATGCCAGCTTCTAGGAAAGACAAACCTGTTGCCCAAGCTGTTTGCAGGCATCAGCCCAAGCGCAAGCCCAAGCCCAGAGCCAGCAAACAAACCCTCCCTGTACCAGCTGCAGAGGAAGCTGCTGGCTCAGCCAGGGTTACCAAAGCTCATTGGAACAGGCATTGAGGCAAGGGCACAGCAAGTCATGAGATGCTTGTCCTCTTGCTCATTCCCATCCTCTGAGAAGAGAAAGCGAAACAGCTGTGCTAGATTCTCTGGATATGCTTAGGAAGAAATTCACAGTCTCCATCCTTGTTTCCATCAGTGTCCTGTGACAACTGCTGAATGGAAAAAAGGGGTGGGTGTCTATGGCAGGCAGAAATCTCTACCTGTCTGCAGCTGAAAGCCTGTGTGCTGTGCTCTGGCATGGGACTCAGCCAAGAGAAGGAGACCAAGTTATCCCATCTCCTTCTCTGGCAACTCGGCCACTGAATGTGGAGGCACCAAATGGCTGGAGAGGTTCTGGGGTGGAGCTGTCCTTTATCATTCCCAGTGCTGTCCCATGAAGATTTTGGGCTGCAGTGCTGGCAGGACAGGTCCCTCCTTGTGCTCAGAAAGGGAGAGTTCGAACAAACCTCTGGAGAGCTCCAGCTTCCCAGGCCTCCCTGCTTCCACTGAAGGGCTTGCAGGGGTACAAAGGGGAGCATGTGAATCCTTGGTGAATCTCCACAGTCTCTGACTGCTGTCTCAGTGCTATACCTGGCACAGGGATGAGAACTGAGGTCCCTCTCCTGCTGGAGACTCTGCCCAGCTGGTTGGCTTCTCAAAGGGCTGCACAGGCATGGCTGTGCCCAGCCCTTTACCCAGGCAGCGGCTGCCTTGGCCTTTCATCTGCCAGAGGCAGAGGCTGTACCCTCCCATGTGAGATCAATCCTTTTTTCCAGTCCTCTCCCTCTATCCCAGTTGTTTGGAAAATGGGAAGGGCTAAGGGTGAAGCAGGTGTGCAAAGAGCTCCCACAGCTCCCCTCTGCCCAGGCTCCTGAACTCTTGGCCTGCAAGGAGATATACAAACAATACATTATACAAACAATACATTCAGAGCCTTCTGGTAAAAGTTTTTCTCTCTCTGGCTCTCCAGCCACTCTCAAAGGGTGGCATTCTCATCCATATCCTTTCTGTAATGCCTGTGTGCACATGAGCAGCCTTAGCTGGAGGCCCATGGAGCTGTCTGTATGTGTCTCATCCTCTGCTTTCCCCCTCCTCACACCCATCCAAGACTGATGCCAAGCACAGTTTTGGAGTTGCTATTTTGGGTTTTGGGGAGCAAACTGCATGCCAAAAACTCGCTGCTGCCTTGGGAGCACATGGCCCCGAGTAGAGCCAGTGGATGGAGGAGAGCATGTCAGGGATGTTCCCACATTATTCCAACATGTCCCATGAGACATCTGAGGCAAAGCAGAGAGCTGTGTCTGCAGTGGGTTTAAAGCAAGGGGCTTGTGCTGGATGCGAGGAACAAAGGGAATCTAATGAGCTGCTCATTAAGCTGCTACAGGATGGATTTTCCACTGTAGACAAGCTTCTCCTGCCACAAGCTTCCCCCACTAACTGCTCTTCCAGGCAAAAGTGTTTCCCTGATGTTTGTGTGATCATTTATATATATGACCCTGAAAACTGTAGTTCATTACTCTCCATCTTCAATGAATAGGTTTTCCTGCCTGTCTGCCGTGTCCCACCGCATGGGATGTGTGAGCAGAGGCCAAGGATAACACAGCCTCAATGGTCCCTCAGTGCTCATGTGGAGGCACAGGAAGGGAGCACCCCCTGCCCGCTCCTGCTGCCAAGGAGCCACAGGGCAGTGTGCTCACTGTTGCCACTAATGTACCTCACCTAGAAACAAAGCCACCTGTCCTGCAGTCTGAATTCCCAGTGTGGAGGGTGAAAACTAAAGCCCTCTCAGCCACAGGAGACCTAGGCTCTGGTGCAGCACCAGCTCCAGGGGTGACTTGTATCCTGGCTTTGTGACGTCTTTGTGTTTACTCTCCCACCTGCAAGTTTTGTTCTGCCTCTGAGCTGCTTCCTTGCTCTTTCAGGGAGTTCTGGCCTTGATGTCTTTCCAGCAGTCCAAGGAGCTGGCTGCAGCTCAGATTTGAAGTGCCAGATGTGAGGATCTGCTGTGGGAGGGCAAACAAATCCAGGGAGTCCTGGGTCACTGCTGCCCTCCCCCAGCAAGCCCTGAGCTGTGCTGTGGGCTTGGGCATGGGGCACAGACTGTCCCAGAGCTTGGGGTTGCCATTATACAAGGCCCCTGCAAGATCCTGCATTAGTTTAATTTAGGTCTGCCAGTTGAGGCTTTCTTCATTGAACCTGAATTTCAGTGGCTTCCCTGATGGTATTTCTCCACTTAAAATTAACTCTTTTAAGTAAGTGGATAGAATTTTACATAAGATGGGCTTGAGATCTTAATTATTCAAGGAAGAGTCAGTTTGGGAATCAAGAATCCAGCATGGCTGGGAGGTAAGTGGGAATGGCTCTGCCATAACCACGGTAGCAGTGCTTCATCGTTTGGATGGCTGGAGCTTCTCATGGGCTCTTTGGGATGGAGTAAGGCAAACAAGGAACGGAAGTGTGTGGGGGAGGATGGGGCCGTTCCTCCCACAGGAAGCCCAGGATTAAGACACTGGTTGGATTGTGTGGCTGTTGGGATCGCACTGCTGGACCCTGTGGCTGAGCACGGCCTGGCAGCTGTGCAGAGCAACAGCAACACGTTCAACCCTGCTCTTGGCAGAGGAGCCAAGTGAAAACAAACACAAATGCTGTAACTGGCAGCGCTCTGACGGGAAGGAGTGTGAGTGCAGGGCTGACAGGAAGCCATCAGTCTTGCAGATGACTTGCATGGGCCAGGGACTTCTGGCCACTGCCTGCTGCTGCACTGAGCCCTGCTCTCCCAGTATCTTCCATCCACAGGCATGGATGATCAGGTGCGCCCTGATCAGCTGCTGCTCCCAGTCCAGGCTCTGCCATGGCTGTGCAGGGACAGAGGGTGAAGCCAGCCCTACTTTGATATTTCTGTAGGTGTTGGCTCTATCAGACCCTGGCCCTGCTGTTACCATCACATCCTAGGTCACTGGCAGCTCTGGGGGACATTGTCTGGGGCAGCATTTCTGCTATGGGACTTGTAAGCTAGGCACCCCCAGTCCCTGGGTGGCATCTGGGCTGGTTTGTGGTCTACTGGGCCTTAAAAAGAATTCTGTGAGCTTTTGCTTCCTTGATTCCTATAGAATGTTTATTCCAGAGTGCAAAAGGATCTTTAAATGGGCCCTGCTCTGTGTGTCTCGCTGGCCGAGGAGCAATCACAGAGCAGGGTTGGTGTGGTTGGTGACGCTGCCCTGCTGCTGAGCTGCTCCTTGCAGGCTCTCAGAGACCTCTCTCCATGTCCTGCAGGCTAGCAGGAACAGCCTGGTGGGGTCCATCTTGGATAGACGCGGATGATGCCAGAGCTATGACAGGGATTGCAGTCTTGGCACTGAGGGGTGATCAATTATGGAACAACTACAGGAGGAAGTACCTGAGGTCAAGGAAGAGGAAGAGGAAGAGGCAGTGATGGTGGCAAGTGGAGCCTCAGACCCAACTGGAGGACCAGACAGCTCGCTGCCTTCAAGCAGCTACACAGGTGAGTGGAGCCACAGGAGCTCATCCTGTGGAGCATCCAGGCACCCACAGCCTCCAGGCAGCATGCTCAGCTGCAAGGGCAGAGGATCTGTCCCTGAATGGAGTTCTGGTTTTAATCTGGAGCTGGTTTTAATCTCTACCCTTTGTTAAATAATGCTCCAAGTTATGGAGAAGTGTATTTCTTCCTCCAGTGTCACTGCATGGTCATTGGCAAAAGGTTCTGGAGGGGAAATCAAAAGAACAGGCAGGTAACATTGTGCTTCAGGGCAAGGGGACTCCCAGGGTTGCTTGGGAATGCTTCCTTGGACACTTCTTGAGGTCCTCATAGCAAAGTAATTATAGGAGGTGAGAGAGAAGGTTTATGGATACAGAAGAGGCTCCTCCAGAGCCCTTGATGTTCCATCTGGGATGTCCTGTGCCAGCAGGTGGCCCACCAGGGATTATAAAATCTGCTGGTTGGGGTTTCATTGCCAGGACATAAATGCCAGAGGGAAGAAAAAAGCATTGATGTGGAGTTGGAGCTGCTGGGGCATTCTTGGCTCTGTTCATGGCATTTTCCTGCAGCCAGTGCCAGATTCCAGATGTGATACCAGGGGCAGGCAGGACAGGGCTGGAAATTGTTCCTCAGCCCCGTGGCTGGAGAAGCGGGCTACACTAGGAGCTGGGCTTGTGGCTGTGACATGGAAGGACATGTTCCTGTTTGTGTTTGCAGACCTGTCACAGAGCTCCTCTCCCTCACTGTCGGACCAGCTGCAGATGGGCTGCGAGGAGGCAGCGCTGGGAGCGCTGAACGTGGAGTGCAGGGTCTGTGGAGACAAAGCTTCAGGCTTCCACTATGGCGTGCATGCCTGCGAGGGCTGCAAGGTGAGTCCCAGGGACTGCTGGGTTCAGCAGCACCTAGCAGGGGTTAGATTCCAGGGGCTGGGATGCCTCTTCACACTAGCAGATTTGCAGCAAAACAGGGATTTGGGATTGATTGTAAAAAACTCAATCTGTTTAGAATGGGGCAAGTATAGGCAGGCAGCAAATGCTGCCCTGGGAAGGAGGCTGAGACCTGTATGGGCCAAACCTTGCCTTGTCATGCATTACTGTGTAAGGCAAATCCATCTGTCCCCATGGGGACCCTGAATCTGCTTTTAAAAATAGTTTCTGTGCTGCAGATCAGCAATGAGCTGTGTATTTATCTCCCTGGGATCACTGGCTGCAGCTTGGATGTTCCTCTGGAATTCTTTCCCCTGCAGCAGGTCCAGCAGGGTTATGTTAGCAGCCCAGGTCCTGCCAGACATTCCTGAAGGATGGAGTTGGTCCATGGCTTGTCCCTTCATCCCTCTCTGTGGGCTGCTGGCACAGTCACAGCACCAAGCATGGGGTGCCCCCTCACTTCTTCCTCTGCAGCCCCTTTCTGCCACCATACAACCTCTCCTTGGGACAGAGACTCTGCTTGCACCAGAGACCCAGGGCTCCCCTTCTCACCCCCCTGAAACTCCTGAGGATAACAAACCAGCCTGGTCCCAAACCATAGGCACTGCTGCTCCATGTCCCCCTGCTCCTCCCTGCCTGCAGGGTTTCTTCCGCCGGACGATCCGCATGAAGCTGGAGTATGAGAAGTGTGAGAGGAGCTGCAAGATTCAGAAAAAGAATCGAAACAAGTGCCAGTACTGCCGCTTCCAGAAATGCCTCTCGTTGGGCATGTCACACAATGGTGAGTGTCACTGCTGCCCACAGGCCTGGCCAGCTGGGTGACACAGGGCCAGCCGGCTTTCTGTGAAGGGAGCCCATGGCCAAGCACAGAAGGGTGCTTTGCTTTAGCTGATGGCTCTACTTGCTAGATCATTCAAACCCAATGCTTCAAGCATTTGACTCCTCCTTTTTCTTTATAGGAAGGGGCTGTTCATTCCCACCGTGCAGTACAGCTGCTGGCACATGGCTGTCCCTTATGGACGGGCCCAGAGGGAACTGGACACACAAGTTGTTCTTCTGTGTTGGGACTTTTAGACTTCAGGTGTAAGAATCTCAGACCCAGACAAGCAAAGGTGTTTATGTGGGAAGTGTGGTTTGTGCAAGAGCCCAGAGGGGTGGGATGGGAGTCTGGTGTGAGAAAGCAGCAGTGGCTGGTCTGTGAAGATGTTAATGCTGGAGGAACTGCAGCTTGGAGAAGTATTGTCATGTAGCTGCAGGTGTTCTCCAGCAGACCTGTCTGTCTGCAGTGGCAGAACAAACTGCTGCCTCTCTGGATGCATTTCCTGGAGTTCCCCTGCTGTCCTGACCCCAGTTTTGCTCCCCAGCAATCCGCTTTGGGCGCATGCCAGAGGCAGAGAAGAGGAAGCTGGTGGCAGGGCTGACAGCAAGCGAGATCGGCTGCCAGAACCCACAGGTGGCTGACCTGAAAGCTTTCTCCAAGCACATCTACAACGCCTACCTGAAGAATTTCAACATGACCAAAAAGAAGGCAAGAGGTATCCTGACCGGGAAGGCCAGCAGCACCCCAGTAAGTTCCCTCCCAGGGCAGAGGGGTTGGCCATGGCCAGCACGGGGGACTGTTTTCTGGGAGATGCTGCACATCTCCCTGCTGCCGTAGCTGTTCCACATGCACCATTCCCACCTGCAGCCAGGTGGGCTCTGTATGTCCTGCTCCTTGCTGGGAAAAATCATATTGCTCTGCACACTTGTTCTGTGGTGGGTGGGTGCAGATTGCCTGGGCACTTCAGCCCCAGAGGCAGGGCACAGCACAGGGACAGGCAGACAGACATGACTGCCCTGGGCAGAGCTGGCACCCCCACAGCAGACTCCTAACTTGCTTCTTGTTCAAGCAGCCTTTTGTGATCCATGACATGGACACCTTGTGGCAGGCAGAGAAGGGGCTGGTGTGGAAGCAGCTGGTGAATGGCATCCCCCCCTACAAGGAGATCGGGGTGCATGTCTTCTACCGCTGCCAGTGCACCACGGTGGAGACTGTGCGGGAGCTCACCGAGTTCGCCAAGAGCATCCCCAGCTTCATAGGCCTCTACCTGAATGACCAAGTGACTCTGCTCAAGTACGGGGTGCACGAAGCCATCTTCGCCATGCTGGCCTCCATCATGAACAAGGATGGGCTGCTGGTGGCCAACGGGAATGGCTTCGTGACCCGCGAGTTCCTGCGCAGCCTGCGCAAGCCCTTCAATGAGATCATGGAGCCCAAATTTGAGTTTGCTGTGAAGTTCAACGCGCTGGAGCTGGATGACAGCGACCTGTCCCTGTTTGTGGCTGCCATCATCCTGTGCGGAGGTGAGCGGGTGCCCTCGGCCATCCCAGGGTCAGGAAGAGTCCTCCCTACTTAGAGGTGGTTCAGAGGGGACTAGGGGAGCTGAGCTGCAGCTGGGCTTGAGGTCAGCCAGGGATCTCTCAGGGGCATGAGAGAAGAACTGAACACTTCCAAAACCAAAGCTTCTCTGTGGCAGTGATGCCTGGCAAGCTTGGACCAACAGCAAGGAATATAGAAGTGGCATCTTCTTCTTGTGCTGCTGTGAGATGGCGTTGTCCAAGGGCACACTTCTCCCCTTTCTAGCTGATGAGGATGAAGTCACGGTGGGTGGGTTATGGTCCCCGGCTCCCTTTCCCCAGGAGCAGTGTGTACTTTGGAGGGCTGCACCATGACCCTGCAGCTACCGTGCTTCCTCTTCACAGACCGCCCTGGCCTGATGAACGTGAAGCAGGTGGAGGAGATCCAAGACAACATCCTGCGAGCGCTGGAGTTCCACCTGCAGTCCAACCACCCGGATGCCCAGTACCTCTTCCCCAAGCTGCTGCAGAAGATGGCTGACCTGCGACAGCTGGTGACAGAGCATGCCCAGCTGGTGCAGAAGATCAAGAAGACAGAGACAGAGACATCTCTGCACCCACTTCTGCAGGAGATCTACAAGGACATGTACTAAGGACCTGTTATTTATGAGAATGAAGCCATTGATTCCCATCAAGACTCTTTCTACAGAAACAAAGAAAACCCTTCCCATGTCTTCCATTTCTCCTACTGGAAACTCTTTTCTATGTGACCCTGATATACGGTACATAGGACAAGATGCTGTCAGGATTTGCAGCCGCCTCCTGCTTGGCCAGGGCTTCCGTTAACACACACTAATAAATCTGCAAAGCTGCTGTTCCCGTTCCTGTGACCCAGCTCTGGCTGCTCCCTCAGCGGAGCAGCCACCCGGTTTACATGGCTCAGGCAGCAAGGTCACTGTGGCACCTCGAGTCCCCAGGGTGGGGAGCTCTGGTCCTGAGGAGTGCCAAGGGGGTGCAGGGGCCAGCGGGGCCGACAGCAGCACTTACAGTGTATTTGTGTTCTCTTGTTCATTTGCACTCCAAGGACGTGGTCAGTGTGATAAAAGGATGTATCTCTCTTTCCCAAAGAAAAGCTCTGGGGTATTTGAACATGGGTTCAAATGTCCCAGCAGAGACCCTCAGCTGCGGCCCTGCCTGTGCTCTGCAGTGTGTTCCTGTCTCCCACAGGACTGTGTGAGCTCTGCCTTCCCAGGTGCTGTGTGGGAACCTTTGCTTCTGGCACCCTCGTTCCATAGGGAACGTGTCCCTTGGCACCTCAGTATGAGAGGCTGGGATGGGGAATTAGGAGGGAAAGGATTTGATTCCTTAAAATTCACCTTCAGAGGAGACGCACAGAATCCATGGCTTCCACAGGCTGTTCTGCACAGATGTGAGTTAGAAAAAAAGGTTTGTGGAGGGTCAGGGGCCCTGAGCTGGTCAGGGTTTGGTGTCCTGCTTCAGTTTCCCCTCTGTGAAAGGTGCCTGGATTGTCACATGCTGTCTGCTCGGAGCAGGAGCACAAGGATCTGTTAGTGCATTGGTTGCAGAAAGCTTTGCAGCTGTAAATGCCAAGGATTTAGAAGCAGGGAGGGAGGATGCTTCCAATGGGCAAAAGCTTCCCAGTGAGCGTGGCTGTGTCAGGGAAGCTGCTAGTCCTCCGCCACTGTTCCCAAGAGTGTGAACAGCTCCAGGCTTAGGGGTCTGCCCGAACCCAGCAGCATTCTGGGACTTTACCTCACAACTTCTCACAGCTGTAGTGAAACACCTCGGTGCTGTCTGGGCAGGCCAGGCCCCTGGTGTGGGTGCTGTGTCACTTGGACTTTGGGTGGACCTGGGAAGGGCTCGGTTTCCCTTTCAGCGTAATGGTGTCTCATCTAAGAAGCAACACTTCCTCATCTGCAGCTCGTAGTCCCCTGTGTCCTGAGCAGCCTTATTAAAATACTGATATTCCCTAGGAGGGGTGGTGGGAGCAAATTACTTGGTTTTATTTTACTTTCCTCCTCTTCAGGGTAGCAGATTTCCTTGGTGCAATAATTCCTTTAAAACCCAAAGGGGAAGAACACTGGACTTTCCCTCCCCATCACAGGGCTGGCCAGTCCCAAACCTCCCCATGCTGCCACACTCCACTCCTTTTGCCGTGCCTCAGTTTCCCTGCCCAGCCCTCCCCTCCCTACCTCGCAGGGGTGTTGGGAATTACCGTTTCTGAAGCACTTTGAAGCCCTCTGGGAGAAGGCATTGGAGACATGCGTGTGCTGGTCGGAGCCCGGGGGATTTGTCTTTCCCAAAACCCCGGTGGTGTCCCCGCCGCGGCCACAATGCAGGATTCGTGCCCATCACCTGGGAAACTTTTTGCTCTTCCTTCCTCGACAGTATAACAACCCTCAAACTGAAATGTATATTTTTGCTAGAGGTACAAACCTCCAAGTGTTTTTAATAATATAGTGTCTACAAACTGACTTGACTTTAAATAAATCAGAACTAAATATTTAAGAACCTTTTAGCGTCCAGCCTGTCTTTGTGGGATTTCTCTCAGCACCTGGGGAGAGCTGTTCGTGGGAGGATTTGCAGCAGAGGTGATGGGATTTGCTGTGATTTCCAGGGATTTGCCATGATTCATAGGACTCTGTGATGTAATTCCCAGATCCTCGTACCTGCTGTGGTTTTCTTGCCTGCAAACCTAAAGCAGCAGAAGGAGCCATCCTGAGCAGGATGTCTGTCCTGAGACTGGGTGCTTCCTGCCCCAAATGCTGCGGGTGGAGGTGGAAATGAACTGAAAACACCCCGAGAAGGGAACAATGAGCTCCAGGATGGCCAAGTGCTGGAACCTGCTCCGCCCTTGGCTGTGGCGAAACACCTGAGAATTTGCGAGGAGGGGCTGCAGACCACCCACTCCCCAAGGCTCCCGTGTGCCTTGAGTGCACTGGGGGAAGCTGTTCACTGCTCCCTGCCTTTCCCATGGAGCCAATGGAGCCTTGCTGCTGGGCCGGGGACCCTGCGTGGTTATCCCAACAGGCAGCGATACATAATCCCTCCCTTCCCGGTGTGATGGGGGAGAGAACTGAGAAAGAAGTGAAATCCACAGGCTGAATTAAAGACAGTTTAATAGGACTGAAAAAGAAGGGGAAATAGTAATGATTAAAGAATTAGAATATAGAGAATTTAGTGACGCACGCTGGAGTGCTGCCCCCGTCCAGGCTCCTCACTGCAGGAGCAGTGGGAGCTACAAAGTCCTTGACTCAGTGTAAACAATGCTCAGCAGCCCAGTGCTATCAGCTAGCCCGGGCTTGTCCTCCGCCCGAAACACGTGTCTGCGGCTACTAGGGCTGGCCCCGGGACTCGCTGAGGCCATAAATAGCCCCGGGAGGTGGCACAGCCCACTTCCATGCTGGGGAAGAGATAGAGCCAGTCTCGATGATGGCATCTGGGCCGCTAAGGGCCGAGGCAAGCTGTCTGAGACCGCTGTGCAGGTAAAGGCTTCCGGATGGGAGCAGCTTTTCGGGGAGATAGGCTGGAGATGGGGCTCCACGCTGTGGGGGTAAGGAGTGGATTGGGATGGCCTTGATTCGCCCTCCCCATTTCCCCATCCCCCTCTGGAGCTGGGGGTCGGCAGCAGCACTCCAGCCAGGCCTCCCTTCCTGCCAGCCCCAAGCCAAGGGCTCCTGTCCCAGCCCTCGGGACCCCTGCTCCCCCAGGAGAGCCCCCCGGCAGTCCTGTCCTGGGCTTCCTTTGCTTTGCAATTACCCGGGAGATTAGGCTGGATGGGGCTGGGAGGACCCGGGAGCCCCCTGGCTCTGCCCTTGGCAAGGGCTCCTGAGCCCAGACGCCAGCCGGGGAGCTTCCAAAATATGTCCCCACCTGAACAAAGCTGCTACCAGGTGAGACGCTAGGGCAGGGCTGGAGTGGGGTCTGACCCCAGCCACACGGCTTCTCTGGCTAACAGGAATTTTGCCCGTGGATTCTGTCGGTGGGGCCAGAGCTGCCGCTTCTCACATGACAGAAAATCAGCCCAGGTCTGCAGGTACTTCCAGCGTGGGTTTTGCCGTTATGGAGAGCAGTGCAGGTAAGGAGGGGCTGTGATGCCACGAGGAAGGGCTGGGAGCCTGGAGGAGTCATGCTGGACTGATGGGACCCTCTGTTTCTGTCCCTGGCCTCCTCCAGCTACCAGCACATGCAGGAGGAGCCAGCCCCAGTAGGGACCCAGTATGGTCTCATGCCCCACGACCACTGGGACCAGGAGCCTGGCACTGAGCCCACAGCCATGGACGGGGACCAGGGGGGAACCCAGCGCACCTCAGCCCACCCTGCCTGCAGCATGACGTGTGTGGCCGCCGAGTCCCCCAAAGTGGAGGTAGAAGTGGAAGACAAAAAGAACATCTCAGCACTTGGTAATGTCCCCTGTGGGGCCATGAGTGGAGAATTTGTTCCCACAAAAGCTCAGGGTGCTTCAGGTAGGTGCTGAGCTGGCTGGGGGACCAGCGGGGTGAAGACGTTGGGGTGGTTATGGTGAAGTAGCCCGTGCATGTTTCTGCCTATAACCCACACCTGGGCCTAGCTGGGGCTGTGGAGAGCTCTCCAGTGTGGGGACTGTCACTGCTGAAGCTGCATGCTCTGAGCATCCTGCCCAGCCCTCTTGAGTTTTTCCCTTCTAAGAACGTTCCTCCTGCAGGCTTCCAGCCACGAGGGCCGGCACTGGATCTGGGCTTCTCTGACCCCAGAGAGGAGGTTTCGGAGACAGCGACATGGACTGACCCTGCAAAGGTGGGTTTGGGGTTTCCTGTGGCCGGGCACTCCCTGTCACCCTGTGGTGTTCCCTGAGGCCAGAGCAGCGATGGAGCCAGGGGGTTGCCATGCTGTGCTGCTCTGCTTGCAGGTCCCTGCAGAGCCAGGTGCAGTGGCAGCCCTGGTCACCACTGCAGCACTGAGAGCCCAGAGCGAGGCCATAGTGTGTGGCATCTGCATGGACAGGGTGTACGAGAAGCCACTGCCAGAGGAGCGGCTCTTTGGGATCCTCCCGAACTGCAGCCACGCGTACTGCGTGGGGTGCATCCGCAAGTGGCGGCGCAGCCGGGGCTTCCAGAGCAAGGTCATAAAGTGAGTGGGGATGGGGACATGGCAAGGTGGTCACCGTTTCCCCCTTCTGTGTCCTGAAATTCTTTCTTGGGTCTGGTGATGTGGCTTTGGGGTTGGTGTGCCTTTCCTTTGGGAACGGGCGCTTTGGAGTGGTGATGGGTATGGGGGTGCTGGATGAGGCCAGGGCAGCAGCGTGGGTGCTGGGCCCATGTTCCCTTCTTGGGACACCCAACTGCACCCGTCACCCTCATCCAGGGCCTGTCCAGAGTGCCGGATCACCTCCAGTTACTACATCCCCCACAAATACTGGATCTCAGATGTGGATGAGAAGGAGAAGCTCATCAGAACCTTCAAGGCACGGACAGGGTGAGTTTGTGGCACTGCTGCGGGTGGTGGAGCTGTGGGCTCTGTGCTGCTCTAGGAGCTACACTCACAACTATGCTCGGAATCCCACAGGAAAATCAGGTGCAAATTCTTCATCCGTGGCCACTGCCCTTTCAGATCAGAGTGCATCTACCTGCACGAGCTGCCTGCCCGCCAGCTGCGGCAGCACAGACGGCAGCGGCCGAGGATGCCCGCTGTAAGTGGGGTGGCACATCCTGGGGCTGGGCTGGGCACTGGGAGGCTGTGGCTCATCCTCCCTCCTCTGCTGCAGGTGTTCATCCCTTCTTCCTCGGAGAGCTCTGACGAGGAGGATGAGTTCTGCACACTCGAGTGGGCTCTTACCCTGGCCATGATGGAGACAGAATTTCCCTACTCAAGTTATGGCCACGAGATGCTTCTCATCGACTTCAGCGATTCTGACTGAGCCATGGGAGCTATGGTGGGCCTGCTGGTGGCCAGGACATGTCTCCAGGAGGTGGAAGCCTCTGCTTTTTTAGTCCTGCCACTGTTTTGGTGTGGCTCCAGCCTTGGGGGTGTTGCAGGGATGGGGTGGTGTAATAAGTGGAGAGTGTGATGTTGGCTCTCGCAAATGTTCTAAGTTATAAGGCTGAAAGAAGTTCTGTTAAGATCTGGTGTTTTCATCTGTAATGTTGAAAGTTGAAGCAGGAAGGACTTCACGGACTCTTGGAGGCAGGACAAAGGAGGACCTGGGTCAGAAGAGTGACATCTGCACAAGTGTGGGGAGGGTCGGCTCACCAGGGGGCTGGCTCACCAATAACATGTATAAGGGTATAATGGGTGTGGGCAGGGTGCCTCTGGCTGCAGCTACGCACTGAGAGCGTCCTCTTTTCCTTATTCAATTCCTTGTTGTGGTTAAATAAAACCTCTTGAAATTTTAAAAAGTGCGGTGGTGTTTCCCACACTGTGGCGATGCTGGAGACAATTTCCCTACTCAAGTTATGGCCATAAGATGCTTCTCATTGACCTCAGCGATTCTGACTGCGCCGTGGGGGCCACGCTGGGCCTGCTGGTGGCCAGGACATGTCTCCAGGGGGTGGAAGCGTCTGCTTTTGAGTCCTGCCATTGTTTTGGGTGTTGTGGGGGTGTTGCAGGGATGGGGTGGGATGGGGAAGCGGTCTGGCTGGCATTTATGGCTGCACCGGGGGTGAGTCAGAGCATAGCCCTCTGCTCTTGTCATCGTGCCTGTGAAAAACGAGGTTCACATAATTTTATAGAATTTGAAAGTTTAATAGAAAAGACAATTAGGAGAAAAAAATAAAGTATACAGATACGGCTGGGTGTGTCTGCATTCATCCAAGAGAGCACACCTTACTGACAAAGGATTGTCCCTTAAAAACAGAATCCTACTACATATCCATAAATTCTCACACATATTCATACATTCTTCTTAGAATCTTTGGTGTTCTTCTGTTTAGTTTTCTCTTGCCCCCTTCCCAATAGATCAATCTTCTTGGCGCCATTAAGATTTACATTCCCTGATACCAGAAATGCAATAAATTTCTCCCCCCAGAGTTCTGGTCACTGCTGTCTTCATCTGGATAAGATAGTTTACAAATGCAGGAGTTTCTCTAGCTATATATATTTACCAGTCTTTGGGTTATACTAGCAAAAGCAGTTTTTATTTTAATACTATGCCATAGCCTAACATATGTATTATACTACTATTTTTAAGTTTCATCAATAACAGAAATAAAGTAAAACTACATTAATACAACAAATTTTCCCATTCTTACACACATAACATTGATTTTAAAATTTGCGAAAAGCCAACAATATAGTATCTATAACAGTGCCCATCCTGTGCCCGTGGGTGCTGGGAGGTAGCGAGGCGCTCTCACCCACGGGCCGGGCAGCAGGGGCGCTCTGTTTTAAACTTTTTTTAGCCAAATCCGTGAATAACGAAATACAACGGGTTGTGTAACTCCACGCTTCCGGGCGCCTGTGATCTGTGGGCTGGAGCATCCATACTCGGGGGGGGAAGGCGGTGTTTGGGTCGGAATTGAAGAGATATTTGCATAATGAGCTCGTTCACAGCGCGGTCGATTTGCGTTTTCCGGGGGCGGGGCCGGAAACGGCGCCGTGGGGCCCGGGGGAAGCGGGGGGAGCCCGGCGGGGACGCGGTGACACCCCGGTGACCCTCGTGAGTGTGCGGTGACACCGTGAGTGTGCCCTATGTCCGGTCTCCCCGTGTCCGGCTGTCCCCCGTGTGTGACCCTGTCCGGTCTCCCCATGTCTCACAGGCCGCCGTGCAGCCCCGCCGCAGCAATGGAGCCCCGGTGCCCGCCCTGGCTGCAGATCTGCCCCGGGCCGTGCCGCCTCCTGCTCCACGCTCTGTCCTCCGGCCCCGGCGGGGCGATGGCCGCACTGCGGGTGCTGCAACGGGGCCAGCCCCGCGAGGGACCGGGGCAGGCGTTCCCCTGGCAGGCTCTCACCGCAGCCCTGTGCGCCGAGGAGCCCTCGCTGAAGGGGCCAAAGGACACCCTGGCCGTGTGAGTTGGATACATTTCTAAAACTTGTTGTTTTGTGGGAGTTTTGGGTGTCAGGTGCGCAATTTGGGAGACCAAATCTGCTTTCCCCGGTGCAGCAGTCCATGAAGTTGGGTGTCATAGCGGCGACCCAATGCTGTCCCACCTTGTGTCTGCAAAAGCTGCTGAAGCCATTAGGTGTCTCCTCTTGCTGCCTGGTGCTGTGGGACTCAGCTCCACGGGGCAGGTTGGAGTCAGGACAAGGAGATTTGCTCTGACCAGTCACCTCTCCTTTTCCAGCAAGCCACGGCTGCTGCTGCTGCCCGTTTTGTGCCAGAGAAACCTCTTTTCCCTGCTCCTGGCGGTTCAGGATGTAGTGCCCGGTGATTGCCTTGACCAGCTGCTCCAGGCCTTGGAGCAAGATTCCCATGTGGATCCCTGGGTGAAGACACTGGGGGATCTACTCCAGCAGGGAGCAAGGGCAGAGGAGGGTTCCCCACATCCCACTGCCCTGTCTTCCATGTGCCAGCAGCAGCTTAGGGGCCTGTGCCAGAAAATTGCCCAGAAGAAACCAGAGGGGCAAAGAAAATTGAACTGGTGCTTCAGCAAGCAGCCTGGTGCCCCTGACTCTGCGCCTCAAGGTGGGAAGTGCAAGAAAATGTCAGAGGAGAGCCTGCAGTTGGACAGTGAGAGAGAGGGGAAGAGGTTGTTGCTGGAGGAGGTGGCATTTGAGCCCCTGGAGCCCCAGGAATGTGGAGATGTAGCAGGGGTGGAAGAGGAGGTGCCTGAGGAGCCTTCAGGGGATGTATCTGCTCAGAGCACAGATAAGGCTGCTCCAGACAGCTCCCAGCAAGATGCAGTTGGGGAGCTCAGGAAGATTTCCCAGACAGAGCTGGCAGTAGAGGTCCAGTCCTTTGTCCAGGTACTTTGTAGGGTTTGCTGTCCCCTTCCAGCCAGTGGGCCTTTACAGTCTGATTCCCATTCCTTCATCTCATTTCCCTCAGATGCATGGACAGAGGCTGAAAATGCTGCTGCTGCAGGAGTCCAGCGTAAGTGGTTGCTTCTGTCTCTCTCCTGGAGCTGCTAGTCTAAATGGGCTCGTGCCAGGGCCTTGGAAGGGGTGGAAGAGGAGGTGGATTCCAGAGAGCCAGCTGGATGGGGATAAAAAGCCCTGTTGACATTTCCTCTGGGCTTGGAACACCGACATCTGCCTGCACCTTGGAGGTGTGAGGGGCTGCCGGTGGGCTCAACACTGATGGACATGGGGGGAAGGGAGAAGCCCTGGAGCTTCTGTTTTGTGGGTTGGTTTATTTGGTGCATTACTCAGCGTGGTGTTTCCCTCCAGCACTGTGAGCTGCGCACCCCACCTGAGCTGAGAATCCTGAACAGCTGCTCCCCCAGCCAGGTGAACCCCAGCATCCCTGCTGCAGCTGCTGCAGGGGGCTTGCTGCTGTCCCTAATGTCCCATCCCCTCTGCCATCCCCAGCTTGAGGGGCTGTGCTCCTTCCTCCAGCTCTCCACGTGCCCAGAGCCCTTCCTGGTGCGTTTCTGCAGCTGGCTGCTGGCTCTGACCCCTGACCTCAGCTACACCAGTGCAGCCATCCTGGCAGAGCAGCTCTTCCTTAGGCGAGTACGTGCCAGGGCAGTGGAGGTTTCCTGCTCCCCATTTCCCCCTCCACTGTCCCCACCTCCTGCCTTTTCTGTCCCTAGGTCCTGTCCCTCACCCAGCCGCCTTCCCGACACCTCATGGCTGCCCTCACTTCATTTTGCTCCAAGTATTCCCATTCCTTCTGCCGTGTGCTGGTGGCTGCGGTGCTGCAGGAGTCTGGGGAAGGTGTGTGGGTTGGTGGGAGGTGTGGCAGCTTCTGGAAGTTGAAGAGGGGCCCCAGCTGCAGAGTGCTGTCTCCTGGGAGGCATTTGTCATGTGGAACGGGTGTTAGGAGCCATGGAGGCATGGGGCTGCTTCCTTCTGGGCAGGTGAACACTTGGGGGTTGGGATGGGAGGTGGGTTTACAGATGCCTGAGATGGAGTGGGAGGGTTGGCTAGGCTGGCTTCTGGCTTAATGTTTCCCAAAGGACAGTTCCCACACCTCTGTGATTGGAGGGCTCCTGACAGCTCCTAATGCTCCTAATGCTCAGCCAGAGCCCCAGGGTGGCTGTGCTGGTGTGAGGAGAGGGTGAACCCCTGCCACCAGCATCCCGTTTTCCCAGAGGCTGGTGCTGTTTAAAGCCTTGCTGCAGCTGGGCAAAGGAAGCAGGATTATCCTGAGCAGTAGAAGGGGGCACTGCATTGTTTCCACCTGTCTTGACTGGGACATCCTCCTGTGAAGGCATGCCAGGAAGGGCCATGCACATCCCCATGGATTTGGCAGCCTCTGGAGGTTCTGCCCTGCTGCTTTGCCCTTGCAGGTGCTGAGCAGACCAAGCTGATGTGTGAGCTCGTGGAGGAGTGCCTGGAGCCACACTCTGTGCAGCTGGTGCTGAGGTGAGGGGTTACAGGGCCCACAGCTCTGCTTTGGCCTCACACCTGCCTGGGTGGGTCCAGCTGGCTCCAGCCATTTGGGGGCACCAGCAGGGCTGTGGAGCAGCACCTTTCCTCTTCCCTGTCCTTCCAGCCAAGTCCTGGAGGTGCCTTTGTCAGAGAGACTCCTGCCAGTACTGCAGGCTGTGCTGGGGCGGCAGGTGAGGGGCCCACCTCATCCCATGGGTTTCTTTGATGCCTCCAGCAGCGCTGGAGCAAGGCCCCCCTCTCCAACCTGCTCCTGGGTCTTTTCCAGGAGGTGCTTCCCCCTAAGCTTTTGGATCTCCTGGTCCTGACTCTGTGCCAGCAGGCCCCAGCCTTTGCCACATCACTCAGCTTCGCCAAGCTGGTGATGGCCGTGCTCACAGTGTACCAGAGCCAGGTGAGCGAGACACGCTCAGGTCCTGCAGTTCCTGGGACCCAGCCCAGAGGTCTCAGATTGGCTCCTGGTAGGGCAGCACCCTGAGCTCATGCTGCCTCCATCCCAGGTCACCCCAGCTCACCGGAGCAGTCTGGCTGCGGTCCTGGATCAAAGCAATGCGGTGCTGAAGAAATCGCTGCAGGCTGTGCTGGAGGGGGCCAGGTGAGGTGGGGACAGGGGTCCCTGTCATGGGGGATGGCAGGATCTGCACCCTGGGCTGTCCCAGGGGTGGGGAACCAGAAGCTTCCACACATGCTGTGCCAGAGGTTTGCCAAAGCTATACAGTGCTGTGTATGGCAGTGGCTTTCCTCTTCTTGATTTTTGTCTTTTTCCAGGTGACCACCAAAAGGAAGGTGCCAGCTTCCTTGCTTGGAGGACACTCATTGCACAGCAGCAGCCACAGCCACAGCCACCCCTCACTGGGTTCCCCTGGTGAGCAGGGTCTGTTCCCCACGGAGTGCCCAGTGAGGGGGCTTTTGCTGGGTCAGTGCCATGCCAGCCCCTCACACTCCCTGGGGCTCGGAGGGGTCTTGGTTGAACAATTCATGTGTTTCCAGGTGTTTCTGTATCTGTTTTCCCTCAGGCCTACCATGCTCACCAAGGTGACCACACCAGGGCTGTGGGGGCAGGCAGGACACAGCCCACGGGGGAGTTTCTGAGTTTTTACTTCCCACAATGTGTTTCCAAACCAGGACAGACATTGATTTGAGCCTGCGTGAAGTTGATTAATTCTGGACTTAGTTCAATATCTTGGTTTCACCTCAGCTCATTCCAAGGCATGAGTTCTGTGCATGTCCACCCTCCTCCCCAGCAGCCAAGGCCATTTTGGAGCAGTGCAGGCTGGGCTGCTGCTTTGTGTATCTGATCTGCTGGGATTTACACATCTCTGGGTGCAGGAGAGTGCGACTTAGCCGAATTCCAGCTGAATTTAGCTGGAAATTTTGAGTGTTCTGCTTTAAATCCACCTTACTTTCCTGTTTGCCTGGCCTGTGAGAAGCCCTGCTGTGTGCCACACATTTCTGGTGATGATGACACTACTCATTGCTCTAATAGAAAATGTATAGCATGACTCTGCTCAAAGTTCTATGCTGTATTATTGAAGGTACCCACTGGACACCTCATCTAGGCACCTCCTTGTGTGAAAACTGGGAAGAAAAGTTTGGGAGAGAGTGGATACTCGGGCAGGTAGAGCACGGGTTTCAATGGAGATTTTGAAGCATTGCATACTTCAGGAGCAATTTAAAAATCCATAAATATCCACAAAGGGAGAAGGAGAATTATAACGTGCCATTGTGATGTGTGGCTGCTTCAGGTTTGCTCTGTAATGTTTAGATCCCAGCCAGGGAAACTGAAGCATTAGGTCATGCTCTTAAGGCTGAGAGCACAGATTTCTTTATATAAGAATCTCTTAAGCTATTTTAGGTGACAGTGGACTGATGAGGCTTCAAAGTCCGCATTAGCTGGAGGATAGAAACCTCCAGGGAGCCAGACTGTTGATGTGTTTGCATTCCAGTGAGTTAGTGGCTGAGTATAGTGAAGCTATTGTAGGGCTGCCCAAAATACGACATAAATAGAAATTGTGCCATGATCATCAAGGTCTAAGCTTGCTCTTCTGGCTTTATTAGGTAGCAGGCTCTGATCTTTGCAGTTTCCCTGCAGAGCTTCTACCAAGTGACCTCGGTGTCATTGTCCCCAGTGCTCTGTCTGGCTGTGGCTGTCAATCACATGGAGGTGACCACTGGTTTGTGGCAAGAGCCTTCTTCACCCTGCTTTTGCTCTTGGCTGCAGTTTATCATGTGCTGTGGGTTCCTCTGAGGTGTACATGCAGACAACGATTGTGTGGGGAGAACTGGGAGCAAATCCTGAGCATGCTGCACATAGTGGGGGAAGGCTGCTTGTTTATATGGAGGTTGGCAGCAGCTGCACAGAAAACTTTACTCTTGACTCCTCTTGACCCTTTCAAGAACTTTAAAACCTGTCCTGAACAGCGCAGAGAGGTGGATGCAGCATAAAACATCAGTCAGATTTTATAGTTCAGCAGAATCTTGGCCAAGGGTGGTGGGAGTGCCAGCACTGGCTCTGTCCTTGTCCTGATTTAAGAGTTGGGATGGTGAAGGGAATGATCCAAAGCTTTGTATGTCTTTTCCTAGGCTGGGGGTAAGCAGTGATTTTCAGCCAGTTTACTTGTGATACTTGGCAGTGGTTCCTTACCTGCTTCCTCTTCTGTTTGTAGAGTTTTACTTCACATTTCCTTTTTGGCCTAGTAGTTCTTGGGTTTTTTTGAAGGAAATTCATCATATGCAGTTACATGGGTTGTCTGTCTGCTCTGCTGCTTCCTCACCCTCCACAGGAATTTTTGAACCAGGTTCATGGCAAAGATGATTGTCTTAAATTGCAATGCAAGATGTAATCAAAAGTCTGTGTTCTATTGCCAGCTGTTAAAATCAGCTGTGGCAGTGTTTTTTACCTCTTCTATGACCCATCCCTCATAACTCCATGGGGATCTCTACTGTTAATGGGCCGTTGAGCCTCACTGCATGACTGATACAATTCCATCATCCCATTGTGAGATGCTTCACCCAGTGGGAGGAGCCAAACATTCCTATCTGGATATAATCTGGGATTTAGAGCACCAGAGTCAGCATTTCTCCACTGGATTGCCAGAGGAGACCGAACCCATTTCACCACCACTGGACCTTCAGAGGAAAACTACACCCATCTACAGGATCACTGTTCCAACAAACCACATCTGTCACCCCAGGACTGCAGCCACCATTTAATGGGACTGCTCCCAGCACCCTGCCCAACAGAGTGTCAGGCTGTATTCTGACTATGTCAATGGTTTTTATACTGCTCCATCTTAATTTTCCTAGTAAGTTGTAAGTTTTTTTTAAAAATTTATACATACTAGTAAAGAACTGTTATTTCTACTCCCATACCTTTGTCTGAGACTCCTTTAATTTCAGAATTACAGTAATTTGGAGGGAGGGGGTTTACATCTTCCATTTCAAGGGAGGCTCCTGCCTTCCTTAGCAGACACTTGTCTTTTCAAACCAATGGTTCCTCCACTCCCCAGGTGCCTTCATGGGGCTATGGTCAGGCAGCAGAGAACCTCTTTGGGGTGAGAGGGGCGTGGGGTCTGTGGATGTTAAACACCAAACATCAGAGCCATGTAGAAGCCCTGGACTGTGCAGTCCTTGTTGGAAAGGGCTGAAACTCAGTGGCTTTCCCAAAAACAACCTGCATCCATCCCGCAAGGGGCTGCCCTTCTCCAAACAAGAGCTCCAGGTTGTTGCTGTGTCCCCCCTTGCAGCAGTGCTCGTCACCCCACTTCTTCCTGGAGGTAACTGCATGTCCAGTGACAGCCTGCTAATCTCATGTGTAATCCCCAACACGCTGGTGCAGTTCTGCCTGGAAACCTGAGGGCTGTGACACCCAAATGTGAGGCTGAACTGCTCTGGGGGAGGCTCAGCAATATTTATTTTTTTCACTTGGGACTTAAAACTGAATAAAAAGAAAGAGCAATTTTCCTTCTTGGGTTTTTTTTTTTT
>NC_031795.1:2942302-3003274 GCF_001522545.3 Parus major | reverse complement strand
TTTTTTTGCCAACAACCTTTCAATTGTAAGACAAGAATCATGTTGTCTCTTGGGTAGCCTGATGGCTTCCAGGTCCCTGTCAGATAGGGAAGCCAGGGCCACAGAAAAGCGAATTTGAGGGAGGGCTGGGGTGCTGTTGTGCACTTGTGCCCCTGTGCAGACCTGTAAATCATGATTACTGCATCAGTGGCAGCAGGCAGGGTCAGTCTGAGCAGCTTTCTTGCAAGCAGTGGATAATCCAGATGACCACACAGTGTGATCTCAGCTGCGAGTTTTGCTCAGCTTCAGGTGTCCTGGAAGATGCTGTAGCTGCTGTGAGGGAGCTCTCTGGAAGGAGGACAGGGGACAAAGGCAGAGCCCACTGCCACATGCTGCCACCCACCCCCTTGGGCTGGAGATCTCCCAGAGGGTCTCGTTCCTCCCTGCTGAACAGGTCTGTGTAAGGGGAACTGGGCTGCTTTTCCTTGCTTGAGGCTCTCTGATTCCTAGACTGCAGTCACGATTTAGCTGTTCCCAGCTTAAAAATAAGAATACCTAAAAATCCCTGCATGCTTTTAGTTAATGCTTTTAGTGGCTCTTTGAACGGGGTGGTTTGTGAACAGGGGCATTGCCTCTTGTCAGCCCTCCCCTGAGTGTAGGAGGGAACAGAGGCTCCAGTGTCCTTGGGTCTATGTCCCCCACGGAGCAGCCCTGGGCCTGCCAGGGCCAGAGCAGAGGCCACAGAGCCTGATGTGCTGCCTGGTGCCAGCTGCTGCTCCTGGGGAGGAAGCTGGGGCTCTCTGCAAAGGTGTCCATCCTTCACTCCCTGTTTGTAACCCCTGGCCGGGGGCTGCATTCTGGGCTCTCACTCTGGTAGGTGGCTCAGAGCCTGGGCCAAGCCAGCCCTCACTGGGAGATGCTGTTTGTCCTCTCAGGGCTGAACAGATCTGCAGACCCCAAGGGCTCCACTGCGCTCCCTGGGCGTGGGGAGACAACAGCAGCTGCCTCCTGGTAGTGCTGAACGTGGAGTCTGACTCGCTGTAAGCTCATTAGAGGAAAAAAGCGGCTTTAGAGGACATGATGGATTTGAGCAAAGAGGTTGGGCTGGGGGTGGGGCAATGGGGGGATGGCCAGGGGCAAAGTGGTGCTGCTGAGAAGGGCAGGAGGGATGGGGGTCCCGGGAAGAGTGGCTTCCCCTCATCAGCACTTTGGTTTATCGTGGTGCTGCGCCCCCCATGAAAGCCAGGGGGATCCCCCATCTCTCCTGACTGCCCCCGCCCTGCCCCAAGCCTGCTGCCAGGGAGATGCTGAGGCTCAGCTCTGCTCTGCTCCGCAGACATCGGGCACGGAGGGAGCAGTCCCGGTCCTTCCCAGCCCTGTCACCTTCTCAGAGATGGATCAGAGGTGCAGGAACTGGCCCCGCACCAAAAGCAGAGGTTTCCTGGCCACCTGCAGACCACTCTGCCCGCCCTGGCCGGCGCGGGAAGCTCCCAGCCGCTCTCGTGCATCTCCTTTAAAGGCCTTCTCTCATCGGGCTCGTCCCCGGCAGCTCCGTCTGCCGCAGACGCAGTCGCTGTGCCCTGCGGGGAGGCTCCGCCGCCGGCAGCGAGCGCCGTGCGGGGCCCCAGCACCCCCGGGCCACCGAGTGCCGGCCCCACCGGGTCCCCAGACCCCCTCCCGGGGCTGATGAGGGCCCAACAGAGCTGAATGCCGGGTCCGAGCTGGGTGGCCCCAGCATCTGCCTTCGGCTGCTTGAGAGGAGTTCAGGCAGGTAATGATGTCCCGGGGAGAGCTTGGTCCTGCCGAGTTAGGGGAAAGCGCCCGCTCTGACATCTCAGGGGGTTCCTTATGCTAAACCAGCTGCTTGTCTCGTATCTTTTCCATCTGTAACACAAAGAGAAGCACCGGGTGTCCGTGAGGCTGTGGGAAAGCAGCACCCTGCGGGGTCTGCCCCGGCTGTGACGGATTGAGCACTTTGCAGCAGGGACCAGCCCTCCAGAGCACTCTGATGCTCGCTGGTGCGATGAGTTTGGCTGATCCCTACTGGCTGGAGGAGCCTGAGCCCCTGGGTGGGGATGTCAGCGGCAATTCCCACTGTATAGGTGTGAAATGGGCTGGCTTTGAGAGGTGCCAGGTGCTGCTTTCTACACCTTCAGCAGAGCTGAGCAGGCACTGGGAGCTGGGTGATGGCCCTGCTCGGTGCCGGGGTGGCCTAGACTGAGCTTAGCCAACGCTTTACACGTAAGGCTTCAAGCTCTCTGTCCCCCTAGATCTCTCTTGCATTTCCTGTCCTGGACAAAAAATTCTCTTTCTGTCCCGTATCTGCATGTCTATGGGCACAGCCTGTGAGGAGTCCCCGTGGGACAGACCCTTGTGCACAGGACTTCACCCTGGGCTGGGAGAGGGACTTTGTGTTCTTCCTGCATTTTTCTCTGATTCTTTAAACATTGTAAAACAGCTTAAATGAGTTGTCCAAGCTCCCTTATATTTGGAAATCTTTTATATTTGTCTCTCTGGGAGCTCGGGGATTGTCCTGTCTGCAGCCTGGAGAACAGGGCGTTGTTCTCACTCTGCACTGGGTGCTCCCACTGGTTGCTTGGCTGCAAATCTGCCTTCCCCCATGAAGCTGACCCACATCACAAGCACAAAATGAGGATTGCCCTGGGGGAAGGAAATAGGGGTGGCAAGCAGGAAAGTCCACCCTCAGCATTGTCCAGAAACGAGGCCTGTATTGAATTTCTCATTTGCCTTGCTCCACGCCCGCCCAAATCCCACCAGCCTCCTCCTGAATCACAGGAGCTCCCCACCTCTTTTCCCACAGATGCCTCCACACTAAGCAGAGCAGCTCGAAGCTCCTGCTGGGTGAGAAAATGCTTAAAAAATATAACATTTAGAGGCGTTCTCCATCTGCGCGCAGCTAATGTGGGTCTCTCACGATAGGTGTGCTGGTCCTGGAGCCTCTGCACTTCACAAATGAAGCCACTCAAAGGGACCTTGCTGGGACAGGGGGAGGAGGAGGTGCAGGGACCGGCCCAGGGGTGCCGGCGGCGGCAGTGGCAGAGGACGAGCTGCCGACCCAGCCCGTCACCTCGAAGGTACGTGGTAAAAGCTCACCCAGAGGCTCTCGGGGCGCCAGCAAGGATGGGACAGTGATGGCAGTGCCAGGCAAGGGACACTGAGCATCGTTTTGGCATGGTGGCTCCTTCTGCAGCCACTGCTCTCAGGCTCACCGGGAGGTGAAGGAAAAGCCCTGCTGCAGCTCTTTCCAGAGCCAGAGGTAAAAGTTTGGGGGTTCAAACCCTCTCCCAGTTAGGTGCTGGGCTCCAGCATGAAGCTGCAGAGGGCTCTTTGCACAGCAGCCCTTGTGTCCTCATGCACTGGTGACCTGTTATCCCTGGTGGCCTCCAGCATCAGTGAGCAGGGATGCTACAGAGCTGCCAGACTACCTGGCACCCAGGACAGGATTTTGGGGTGCTAAACCTGTCCCAGTGCACTTTTAGGGGGGCCTGCCATCCCCATGGGGTGTTGTGAGATGGTGCCTGGGCTCTGGGTTTGCTGCGGTGCTGGAAGTGGCTGGCTCACAGTGAGGTCCGCTTGGCAGCCACAGGAAAAATAAAAAAAAAAAAAAGAAAAAAAAAAAAAAAAAGTGCTGAGGCAAAGTACGGCAGTGGCTGGTGACTCATTGCTGGCTGGAAACGGCTCCGGCGGGTCCTCTGTGGGGCTCTGCGGCGGCGGCAGGAGCCGAGGGGGCGGCTCACCCGGGGCAGAGCAGGACCGGGACAGAGCAGGCTATGGAGGGTGCTCGGGAAGGATCCAGGTCCGGAGCAGCCCCATCGAGGGAGCTGGGGGATCCCGGGGGGTGGGATGCTGCCGATGCTTCCTGAGTTTCTTTGGTGTTTACTCGGGATTCCCTCCACAGGGAGCAGCAGGCAGAGCTGTCCGGGCTCCCCACATCTCCGGATGAAGGTAAGGGCAGCCCAGACGGATGGGATGAGAAGTGTGGGCTTTCCACCGCCCCTCCCTGAGCAGCAGGAAGGTGTCCCCTGGCCTGGCAGCACCTTCCTGCAACCCCTTCCAGCCCTAGGAGCCCAACCCCATCCCCTGGATTTGCCTCACCAGCTGTAACCCACCCTCTGCACTGGATCCCTTGCCCTCCTCCCCCTGCCCTGGCCCAGTTCAGCTCCAGCTCCCTTAATCCCACAGGGATATTTTGGGGGATAACTGCCAGCTCACATCCCTTGGGAGCCTGCAGAAGTGCCAGTGGCAGTTTTGGGGGTTTTTCCTGAAGTGGTGTCAGGCTGGGGAGGGGACCCTGCTGCCCAGCTCTCACTACCCACTCTGTCCCCAGGCAGGATGAGCAGTCCCCAGGGACACCCAGGTGGGGTTTCAGCCAGGAGAGAGCAGAGCGTGGAGCAGGTCAGTGAGGTGAGAGGGAGGGGAGGGCAACAGGTGGGGGAACCTTCCCTGCCTGGTTCCTTGGGCTCAGCCAGGCCCCCAGCCTCCCTGTGCTGGTCTTCCTGGGATGCTGAGCAGCACCAGGGAGATGTTTACTCCAACAGCACCTTTGTGCCTCTCAGGAGCCAGGCAGGGCCATGCAGGAGCAGGCTGTGCACCCTGGGGACAGTGACAGGACTAAAGAAGGTGGGTGAGTCCCCATCCCACACCCCAGGTGGGTCCCCTTAGGGGAAGGTTTGAAGTAGCTGGGAATGAGGAACCTGTTCTGATGAGGTTCAGCTTCCTTGGTGGGGACAAGGCAAAGGGGAGACTAAAGCCCCCCTGATGTGGGGGTAAGGGCTGGGATGGTTCCAAAACATGGGCAGGAGTGCAGAGGGAGGAGGGAAGGTCAAGGGAAACCCTCATGTGTGGTCTCTTGTGGCCCACTGCCTTCCTGCAGATGCAGAAAACCTGGAAGAGCTGCTGCTGAATCTCCCCAGCGACCTCTCAGTGCTGGACAGACTCGGCTTGCACAGGTAAGATTGGTGAGCACCTTCATCCCTCTGGGGGCTACAGAACAGGGGGATCCCATGGCACAGCACAACTCAGAGATTGGACTTTCCTCCTTTTCCATTACACAAGAGTTGCTGTCCACACAATGGGCACTTTCCATGGTGGCTGGCACCCCTGGGAGCAGAACAAGGGCATTTTCAGCATGCAGTCCCCATCATGCCTCCATCCCTGACAGCACTTCTCTTTCTGCAGGGTGGCTTTGACAGAGCAGGATCTGGAGGTGAGAGCTGCTGGACTGGGCAAGGGAGACACAAGGACAGACACCTTTGCTGGCTCGCAGCGCCACCACTGTGCCCTGCTCCTTCAGGCACTGCAGTCCCTTGGCAGCCACCTTATAAACCCTGAGATGATTTTGGCATTTGGAGGCAGCTGCATTTCCATGAGTCTGTCCTCTGTGTACCCAGCAATCCCACAAAGTGCTCTGCAGCTGCTGAAGAGTGCGCTTAACCAGGGAGGCAGCAGGAGCTGCGCTAATAAAAATAATTTCCCTGCGAGTGACAGGGTTGAGTCAGGCTCAGCCATCAGCCAGGACCCGCAGTGAGGGCTGGTGTCTGCCTGGCATGTGGTCTTGCCAGGAGGGCTCAACATTTCCATGCGTTATCAGCTGCCTGGGGGACGTCTTCCTGGGCTGGCATCTCATGCCCCTGAACGCAGCAGCCGAAGGGGTACTGGGGCAAGGCAAGTGCTAATTATCTTTAGCACTGCTTCGTTTGGTGGCACACTGGGAGGTTTTTTGTGCCTTGGTGACAGCAGCACATGGCCCTGGTGGCTTCCCTTCTGTCCCATGTCCCACCTCTCACCTCCTTGCCCCACAGGCAGCTTTTGCGCACCTCGCCCTGGCTTTTCGCTGTGATGTGTTCACCCTGCAGCAACGGGTGCAGGTGGAGAAACGGGCACGGGATGCAGCAGAGGAAAACATCCAGGAGGAGCTGGGGCAGTGCCGAGCTGCCCTGGAGGTAGGTGGGCAGCAGCGCAGGGGCTGGCATGTGCTGGGGTCATCCAGCACTCCGAGGGGTTTGGACAACTCAAAGTGCCAGCTCCAGCAGCTCCCTCCTTTCCCTTCCCAGAGGCTGGGCCGATCCTGTGCCAATGCAGGCTGCAAGGAGACGCTGGAGCAGCTGCAGCACAACCTGGCCGTGCTGTCAGCAGCTGTTGAGAGGGCAACCAGTGCGGCGGAGAAGCTGGGGGCTGTACACCAGGTACACGGCTGGAAGTGATGGAGGGTGCTACAGACGGGCTTGGGGAATTGTCCCTGGGCTTGCTGGGGTTTGTTTCTCCTCCTCATGGCGCTGGTCTTGACCTCGTGTTTGCGCTTACCAGGGTGCAAGGGATCCATCTGCCTGCCCTTGGGAGCAGGAAGGGGATGCACCTGCACTCCCTGGGTGGAGGCACCATGGGATGCACAGGGAGGGACTGGCAGAGACCTGGCTCCTTAGGAGACCCTGACCCCCATCCCACCTGGCTCCAGGAGGTCCGGATGAGCCGAGCAGCAGAGGTGATGGTCCAGCACGTGGAGAACCTGAAGAGGCACCACATGCGGGAGCACACAGAACTGGAGGAGATGAAGCGCCTGATCCAGCAAAACTCCCGCAACCGGCAGCTGGCAGAGACCCAGGGTGAGGTGGGCTCTGCCGCTGGGGCCTGGGCAGGGTTTGCACGGAGCAACCCTGCAGGATCTGGTCCCGATCCCCTCTGGGGGGCCAGTGTGACCACAGAGCCAGTGGGTGGTGTGAGTTGAGGACCCACAGTGGGGAACAGCTGATGGGGTGGTGAAGGGAACAGCTGCTGACAGTTGTGAGGGGACAGTGGAACAGCAGATCAGTGTGGGAGCCTGGTGCTGGTGACTGGAGAGCCGTAACCCAGCTGGGAATGCAGGATGGGGGAGGCCATGCACAAAAAGGACTCTGTTCCTGAACACCAAGACCCCACACGTGCCATTGCTGTGCATGGGACCAGGTCCCCCTGTCCAGGGCAGTGGCTGTGCCACACACAGAGCACGTGGCCTGGGACAACTTTCAGTGGCTGGGAGCTTTGTGACCGTCTGTGCATCAGCCCCATCTTAGTGTTGGGGGATGATGTAAGGCAGCTTCTCTTTCCTCCCAGATGATGTGGAGCCACGGCTGAGACCTCACCCCCTGAAGAGAACTTTCCAGCAGGTAACTGGTCCCAGTTTGGGAGTCTCAGAGCCATTGCCTCTCCATGCCCTGCCGCCCTCCCTCAACTGGCTGTCCCCACACACACACTTGTCCCCGAACAATGTCACTGCAGCCAGCTGCTGCTACAGGAAAGATCTGCTGGAAGTGCCAGGGATGAGGCAAAATGTAGGGGCAGCCTCAGAGGGCTGCTGGTAGACAGACAGGGTGCCCAGCAAGCTGGGGGCTGCCTGTGCAAGAGATCTTAGGCAGATCCTTCTTCCATTGCTGGGTCACAGTGCAAAGAGACACAGGCTTGGCTGTTCTTTACCACCAGCTTGAATCCAACACTGATTCCCCTATAGCTCAAGAGGTAGGGGAGGGGGTTAGGCAGCCCCTACTACTGCTTGCAGCAGTAAATGCAGGCACAAACCTCTTGGCTTTGACCTTCCAGCTTCCCCTCTTAGCTCTACTGGGAGCTGGCAGTGTCCCGTGGTGTCCCTTGCCTGTGCTGGGGGGGGTGATGGGGAAGGAGGAGGTGAGAAGCAGCCACACAGTGCTCACCCCTAGCCCCTCTGCTGCAGGGGTCTGCCCGCCGCAGAGTCAGCATCGCCGTCATCCCCAAGCAGCTCTTGGTAAGGATGCGTTCGGTGGGGACAGTCAGGAGCTGTCCCCAGGCTCGGTGCCACTGGGGCTCCACGTCCCCACTGATGCTCCCACCTTCGGTGCTCAGCCAGGTGCCAGCCCTGAGAGCCGAGTGGCCCCAGCAGGTGACCCAGAGCCAGAGGGAGCCCAGTGCTGGCCCAACATCCAGAGGTAACTGTGCCAGGTGGCTGGGCAGCCACCGCCCATGTGGGACAGCACCGACCCCTCTCCGTCCCCAGGAGTGAACTGGAGCCGCAGGGCCAGGACAGCGCTGTGACTGGGAAGCTGGTGGCAGAGGCAGATGGCAGAGGCTCAAGCACAGGGGACGAGGAGCAGGAGCAGCTTGGGCTGACGTGAGCAGCACCCTTTATGTGCCCAGCATCTCTGTGGTCCCCAGGTGGCCAGTGCTTGGGCATGGGGCTGGGGGATTTAGTGGTGGAAGGCTGGGATGTCGCTTGGCTGCCCCCGTGGTGCCTCACTTTTGCCCATACTTTGTGGGTTGCCCATGCCCTCCTCAAGCTTTGTAAAAGGGGCGGTGAGGTTTGGGGCTGAGTTAAACACCCTCCTTGTCCCCAGATGGGGTGGAGGTGGGATTTTCTCACACAGATGACAAGTGTCCCTTGTCACCTTGTTCCCAGGTCCAAGGGGTCTGCAGCAGAGCTGTGGCGTCCATGGCTCTTCTTCCCACAGCACTATTGGGTTTTCTTCTGGCTACTTCTCCTGAGTGTTGCCTTCCTCCTCCTTGTCCGTGTCCTGGAGTTGCAGCGGCTGCAGTCTGCAGCGTCACCCAAGGCCTAGCTGCACTGGCAAGGAGGAGCTGAGAGGCATCTCTGCTCCTCCCCCACATCAAAACCCTAGAATAATAAAATGGGAGGAAAAATGGGGGAATTGTAATGACCAAGTAGGGGTAGGATCTAAGGTGTAGGATCTGTGATAGGATCTAAGGTATGGTTGGTGCCTTCATATAATCATGAAGGGCTCAGGGAGCTGCAGAAGCTATCACTGATGCTGTGAGTTGCAGGTTCTCAGCACATCAAGGGGTGCAGGTGTGCTCCCACACATCCTCTGCTCTGGGAACACCTCGGGCTGCCCACGGCCCTGGGTTTGCTTCAGACCCGCGTCCCTCAGTGCCACCACAAGCCCTCAGTCCTTGCTGTAATTCACGTCTAATGGTCCTTTGCTGCTGCCCGGGGGGCACTGCTGGGGCTGGAAGGTCCGTGATCAGCCTTTCCCACGGCACCACAAAGCGCTCACAAACAGAGGGAGCTGTTTCCGACCGCCGGGGGAAAGCGCTCGCTTTGACACAGACGCCACGTTTCTGTGTCCGCCCCAGCCTCCCGAAACACGGGTGGGTTTCACTGCAGCCGCAGCCAGCAGCTTTGCAGGGACCAGAACAGCCCCGCCGAGCTGCCACGGCGGGGGTTCTGCACCAGGATGAGCAGGAAGGGGCCGGAGAGGCTGCAGAGGGGAGGGATGGAGGGGCTTGCTGTAGCCTCCGGCAGTGCCACGGGTGACTCAGGGTGGCCGGCAAACAACGCCCGTGTGCCAGCTCGCCCCGTGTCCCTGAATCACCGGCCACAGCCTCGTGGCAAGTTGTCTCCGTGCCTCACAGCACGCGAGCCCCTCTCCGTGACCCCCTTCCCAGCACTCAGAAGGGTGGGTTTTCCACCTGCAAACGTCCAGCAGCACCCCGAGGACATCGCCACCAGAAACCCCCAAAAAGCACCGTGAGGACACCAGCAATCTTCGGTGAGCCCGGGGGCTCCCCCGCCCGCCCCAAGGTACCTTCACCCCACCGGGACCACTCCCACCCGGGCGAAATGGAAATATAATCCCAGAAGTTTCCATGCGAGCTGTGCTGGTCGGGGTCCGGAGCTGGCACTGGGTGGGTCCCCCCCGCCCTGGATCCTCCAGTGTCCCTAGCACGCTCCCGGCCGGTTTCTGGCTGCTGGGGGAGCAGCACAGCGCCGTGAAAGTCTTTCTGTTTGCTTGGCGAAAAGTCTGTTTTCTCAGCCTGGAATACAATAAACCCAGCTGGGGTTGCGCTGTGCCGCTCCTCCCGCTGTTCCAAACCTCCCGGCGCAACATCTGCACCGGCACCAAGGAGGGGAGGCCCGGGGGCCACCCCGCTCCCGGCACCGCCCGCCTGGATTCCCCCGGCCGCGGGGGAGGGTCGGGCAGGCGAGGGGAGGAGAGGGGAAGGCCGAGGAGGGGAGGGCAAAGGAGAGGAGGGCCGGGCCGGCCGGCAGCTGCTGCTCGCGGAACCGGAGCTCGTTTCCTGCTCGCTGTCTCCTGGCTGTGCGGTCCCTCCCTACGCCCCAGTCCGTGCCTCAGTTTCCCCCACCCAGGGGCTGTGGAGGTGAGTGGAAGGTGAGGATGGGCAGAGCATCCCTGGGCGTGGGGGGGGTGGGGGGTTGTGTGTCAGGGCTCTGCTGCCCCCCCAACCCCGTGTCCCCCCGCTCGGTGCCAATCCCGACCGCCGGTCCCCTCCGCCCGCCCCACTGAGAGCATCGCTGCATTGTCACGGGGGGACAGAACCGACGGGTGATTCTGCGGGGCTGGGGAGGGCTCAGCTCCCCCGATCCCATGTCCTGCGTGTCCCTGGGACGCTCCGTGGCAAGGTAGAGCTTTTCCTCCGGCTGACCCCTCCCCACAGCCGGGGGCAGCGGCGTCCTCCCTGCTCCATCCTCGCTGCTTTTCCCCTCCAGCTCCTGACCTCTGCTGCCCTCGGGACAGAGGGAAAAGAGAGCAGTCCCTACTTCTTCTCCTCCATTCCCAGAACCACCAGTGCTCCCAGTGATGAGTAGGATGGGGTGGGAAGAGCTTTGCTAAGATCCTTGAGGGATGCTCTGTGCATCATCATGGAGATGTTTTTATCACAGATGTGCTCTGGGGTAAAGGAGAAGCAGGAAGAGGAAAATGATGTGGAGTGTGAAGCCTGGCCGTGACCAGATTTCCTCTTTTTACCAAAATTCAGTTGCAAGAGCCAGGTCTCTCCGTGGGGCGGTGTTGGGCAGGGGGGACAGGCTGAGCAGCAAAAACAGGGGGGCATGTTTGCTCCTCTCCAAGTGTTGTCTGTGCCCAGGGCTCCCCGGAACATGGCCAGGCTGTGGTGTGTGGATCCTCAGCAAAGGGCAATGCAGGTTTGTCCCCTCTCCTCAGCCCTTCTCCCTACAGCTGCATGCTGGGGCCTTGCAAAGCTGGGGTGTGCTCATGCACCCACATCCCTGCCTCAAACCAGAGGAGCTGACAGGGATTTTCCCCTCCCTCCAAGGATTAAAACCCACCCAAACCAAGGCAAGTTTCCACAGCGTTGGCCAGGGTGGTATCCCTGCCCGGGCCCACACCTGGGATGTTTCTCCTGAGCACAAAAACGTTTGTAAGAGCTTCCAGTGCCTTCACCTTTTCCTGACACCCTCCCATCTCAGCTGGTAGTTGAAAGCAAGGGCTTTGGCCAGGCTGTCACAGGAAACCCTCCCTGCCCGCTGGCCTTTCACTGGAAGGGCTCTCCTGGGGACCAGCCCAGTTCGGCAGCCTGGCTTGTGGTGTCCAGATTGGATCCCAAACCCAGAGCAGCCTGGCCATGCTGGGAACCAGCACAGCAGCAGCGAGGCAATCTGCTGGAATCCTTCCAGCTTCCATTAGCTCTGGAGTCCTTTCCCACCCTGCTTCACTGTGCCTGGAAGGCACCACCTTCTCCCAAGAGGCTGCTGCTCCTGCAAGGGCAAGAGGGAGACCATGACCCGCAAGGCAGGATGGGGTGTCCCTGCTCCAGGGGTGCTCTCCATGTGTCTGACCTGGGTGATGTCCCCATAGGCATTTCTGCAGCCAAGCAAAGCCGGCATGAGATGAGTCAGGGCTGGCTACAACCCCCTCTCCTCCCTCCTGCTTGCAGGAGCAGTGTTAAGAGAAGAAATGCAAAAGGCTTTGATGGAAGGAGCAGAGACAGAGGCAGCCTGGTTCAGGCTGTGCTCTCCTCCACTGCCACTGGCCTTTGTGGGCTGAAAGCTGGGGTTTTGCATCAAACCTGCAGGAACTGAGTTTTCCTCGGAGTTTCTGACCTTGCTTGCAGCTCTCAAGGGGGTTTGAGTGTACCAGAGTTCTGGCAGGGTAATCCTTTCTGTAGGAAACTGTGTAACACAAGGCTTGTTGTTCTAGCTCCTCTGAGACTCTGCCAAAGCGTAGGGGCTGGAAAGCCTTCCCGGGCAACATGTTCCCCCTGGCATCATGTCCAGTGGGAATCAAGGCTGGGAGATGGGATTTTTTCAGAGCTGCTGAGGCTGGAGTAGATGCTTCCAGCCTGAGCAGCTGCCTTTGTCCCATCTCCCTGGGGCTGCTGTGTGGTGACCTTGGCAGGTGCCACTGCAGTGACTTGAGCTCCTGGAAGAAAGCCTATCTACACTGCTGCCTGGGCAGCCTCTGTGGTAGAAGGATGGTGGGAGCGCTGCAAACTCTCTGGGGAGGTTTGCAATACTGCCTCAGTTTCCCCAGGCTCATCCTGTCCCGCTGGGAGCACTCAGGGGAAGAGCAGAAATCTGTCCTCAGGTCTCACAGGCCTGTCATGAATGCATAGGCCATGTCCTCTGTCCCCACGCTGCCACTCTGGAGGTGCCAGCCCCTGCTGTGCCCCGCTGGGAGCCTTATCCGATGCCTGCCCAGGGAGGAAGTGGTTAAAATAACCGGATTTCCTGGGTGCGATGCTGGAAGGGAAGGCGACCTGCAGAAGTGATTGGAGGGAAGGTGACCTGCAGAGCTGCTTTGCAAGGCACCTTCTGGCGTCCGGAAAGTCCTGAGTGAGACTGAACTTGAAATCCAGCTAGAGCTCGGTTTTTCCAGCCAATATTTAAGAGCTTAAGTAACTCCTTTCTCCGCACACCCCCAGCCCTCTCCTCCTGAGGGCAGTCGAATTTATTCATGGCACCCTTGTCCCACTGCAGGGGTGGCCGCCACCTTCCGTGTGCCACGATAACACTCAGGAGCGAGAGGGCAAAGAGCGGTGGTTCAAAGGTGGGAGCGCTCTGTCTTCCCGAGCCTTTCCCAGCCCCGGGCCTTGGCCGCAGTGGCCGGAAAAAGCAAAACTTTGTTCCTCGTGCTCGGGCTGGCAAGACAGAGGGCACAGGCTGGTGCTCGGGGCAGTGCTGGGAGTGGGAGACAGACGCAAGGAGAGCTGGTCCCCTGGGAGATGCCAGGGGGTTTGGGGATGCCTAGCGGGAATGTGCTGCACCCCTCCTCCCACGGCTTCAGTGGCATGATGAGGCTGTTTGTAGGGTGATTTGACTTCTATTTGATTTCCTCGCCGGTGCTTCCTCTGTGCTAATTGTTTCCACCCACCCTAGGGGTGGTAGAAGGGGAGGTGGAGGAAAAGGTCACCCGACTCCAGCTGCAGAAGCCAAGTTGGTGAGATGGATCCAACCCTGCTCCCTCCGGCCCCAGGGCTGGTCTTGCTAGTTTTCGAAGCAGCTGTGTGGCTGATTCCTAAAGCCAGGAGATCCCTCCCATCCCCCTAGTGAGGCCAAGAGGCTGCAGAGGAAGGAAGCGGTATCTTTGCTCCAAAACAACTCGCTCTGCTCTTGGCTGTTGCAGGTACCTGCTGCATAGAGGAAGCCACTTACTGCTGCAGCCCTCCCCATCCCCTCTCCTGACGCCACCGCGGCAGGGTGACACCGGGGCTCTCTGGGTGCAGCATCCAGGGACGGTTCCATCAGCTGCTGCTACAAAGTGCCAATTTTGTCAGTGTCATCGCCACCCAACACACCTGCAGCTGGGAAACCCAGCACTGAGACACCAGGTGTGGTATGGGATGCACTTGGGGGTGGGGATCCAGGAGGGTCCCCTCCCTGCTGACCTTGGCTGTCCCTCTGCCAGCCTTCTGGGTGACACAGGATGAGTGTGCCGGCCAATGAGCTGGGCAACCCGGCCCATGCCATCTTTGAGAGGTTCCTGCGTGCTGGGGAGTGCCGAGAGGTGCTGGGCTGCTTCGCAGAGCTATGTCAGCAGCTGGGGCTGCAGGGCAGCGGGCTACAGCTATACCATGGCCTCAAGGCTGCCCTCAACTACTGGAATGCCAAGGCCCTGTGGAGCAAGCTGGATAAGAAAGCTGGGCACAAGGACTATGACCAAGGCACAGCCTGTGCTGGCACCAAGGTACCCGTGATGTGGGGTGAGGGGTTTGAGTGTCTCCCTGCCCTGTGTCCTTGTCTCCAGGGAGAGAACATCCCCCAGGACACTCTAGTTCTCACCCCAGGAGGATGCAGGATGTGCCAGATGGGAGGTTGGTGGAGTTCTATGGGACAGGATGTTAATTAGCACTGCTCAGATCCTCATGGCATGATGCCAGCACAGTGCCACCCAGCCAGCAGTGTCCTTCCTCCTCCCAGCTGCCACTCGCTGTGGACATCCCATGGCAGGGCTGAGGGAGCTGTCAAGTCCTTTCTGGGAGACAGGAGCATCCCAAGTAGGATGTCCCCATGGGACATGTTCCCTGTCCCACAGATGATGGCTTTTTTGTCCCTGTTGTCTCAGCCCTGTGCAGAAGCTGTCAGGAGACCAAACCCATGTCAGGGCTGCAGCAGACCCTCACCTTGTCTCATCCAGTGCTTTAATTGCTGCCATTGTCCTGTGTGAAGGCAAGGTTCAGGGGGTGGGGGGGCACCCCGGTTTGCAGGGAGAATCAGGCAGAAAAGTGGAATACTGAGGAGGGCCAGATCCATGCCCTGCAAGCGGGGAGGTGCTGCCTTTGGGAGTGCTGGGGGGTTCACCCAGACCGTGCTCTGGGGCTGCCCACCCCCTCCACTGCTGTTCTGTGCTGTGGCAGTGCCTGGTGGTGGGCGCTGGCCCCTGTGGGCTGCGGGAGGCCATTGAGCTGGCGCTGCTGGGTGCCCGCGTGGTGCTGCTGGAGAAACGCGACTCCTTCTCCCGCAACAACGTCCTGCACCTCTGGCCCTTCACCATCCATGACCTGCGGGCACTGGGTGCCAAGAAGTTCTACGGGCGCTTCTGCACTGGCACACTGGACCATATCAGTGAGTTCCAGGGGGACCAGGCTCCGGGGTCCCTGACTGTGGGGAGTCCAGGGATGCAGCCCTGAGCACCTCTCTCCCCTCCCAGGTATCCGGCAGCTCCAGCTGATCCTGCTGAAGGTCGCTTTGCTCCTAGGGGTGGAGGTGCACATCAATGTGAGGTTCGAGGGCCTTGCTCCCCCCACGGGCAAGGCAGGTACGGTATCTCTGCAGGGTGGGTGGCATTCCTGGGGACAAGGACAGGGCTGTGGGTGGCCACTCTGAGCCCCTCAAGCCCTCTGCTAGCCCAGGGCATGTCATTTTGGGGGGCATGAGGTGCAGCCCTTTTCGTGCTCCCTGGGACCAGCACATCTGTGACCACCCCTCTCCCTGCAGGTGGCTGGCAGGCTGTGCTGCAGCCCAGTTCCTCTCCGCTCACCCACTATGAATTTGACGTACTCATCTCAGCTGGCGGTGGCAAATTTGTCCCTGAAGGTGACAACAGGAGTCCCTGCAGCCCCAGGGCCAATATAGGGGGCTGGGTGGGGGCTCATGCCTCTGCCCCCCTGCAGGGTTCAAGCGGAAGGAGACGCGTGGGAAGTTGGCCATTGGCATCACCACCAACTTCATCAACCGCCACAGCCGGGCTGAGGTGGAGGTGGCTGAGATCAGTGGCGTGGCCCGAATCTACAACCAGAAGTTCTTCCAGAACCTGTACAACAAAACGGGTCAGTGGTCCCGTGGTCCCAACCCCTGTGTGTGGGGCGTTGGGAACTCCTGCCCCCTCCTGGGGGAGCTGGGGGCTCAGCCCCAGGATGTCCCCAGTAATGGGGTGCATGTCTCCACATGGTACCCCACTGCAGGGGACATTTGGTGTCTGAGCCCAGTGCTGGGGCACCCTGTGTCCCGCCCTGGCTCAGCCCCTTCCCTGTCAGCAGGCATTGACCTGGAAAACATCGTATACTACAAGGATGAAACTCACTATTTCGTCATGACGGCCAAGAAGCAGAGCCTGCTCAAGAAAGGGGTCATCCTCCAGGTGAGAAGGCAGGATCTGGCCCTGGGATCTCACAGCAATGAACAATTGAAAGCTTTGAAAGTGGGATGCAAGTTGTGAATGCTGGTTTGACTGGACACCCCTGGGGTGGTAGGGGCTGTAGCAGCTGTTGCCTGTTTTGCAGGAAAAATCCTTCCAGGGTACTGAGAGTGCAGTGGCACAGCTGCACCCTAGAGCTGGCTGCTCTCAGGCTGAGGGACAAACATCACCTCCCACATCCCAGTCAGCTTCACCCCATCCCCACAGGACAAAGCAGACATTGAGAGCCTCCTGTCCCCAGAGAATGTGAACCGGGACGCCCTCCTTAGCTATGCCAAAGAAGCTGCCAACTTCTCCACCAACTACTGCCTGCCCGAGCTGGAGTTTGCCCTCAACCATCGGGACCTGCCGGATGTTGACATGTTCGACTTCACCTGCATGACACGTTCAGAGAATGCAGCGCTGGTGCGGGAGCACAACGGGAGCCGTCTGCTCATGGGGCTGGTGGGCGACTGCTTGGTGGAGGTGAGAGTTTCCCCTGCAGCACCACCTCATGCCCCCATTCCCCTCTCCCTGCAAAATGCATTGGTTGCAATATATTTCCCCTCTGTAAGTGCTTCTCATCCCAATTGCCCAGTGCCCCCCATCCTTGGGCAGGCTTCCAGTAGTGGCATGTTTTGGGGAGGTTATCCCCTTCTCCAGCCCTGCTGGAGATGTGGGGTTGGCTCAGGATGGAGGAGTAGCCCAGCCCCTCCCCAGACACAGCTGTGCTGGCTGGGAAGGAGACGGCCACCCATCTTCTCCGTGTGCGTCCTGCTGCCGCTCCCTCTTTCATCCCCGGCCAAGCCTGGCAGCTCCCAGCCTCCTCCCAGCTGCCCCGACCAGCCATGCAACTCCAGCTCCAGCTCTGCCTTTCCCTTCGCAGCCCTTCTGGCCACTGGGCACCGGGGTGGCCAGGGGCTTCCTTGCCGCCTTCGACGCAGCATGGATGGTGCGGCGGTGGGCGGCTGGGACACCCCCGCTGGAGGTGCTGGCTGAAAGGTGAGTGTCCCCATTCTGCTGGGCTGGGTCTGGAGCACCTGAGGATAGTAGCAGTGACACCAGCCTTGTCCCTTGCACCCAGGGAGAGCATCTACCAGCACCTTTCGCAGACATCCCCAGACAACACCAACAAGAACATCAGTCAGTACAGCATCGACCCGGCCACGCGCTACTCCAACATCAACTTGCAGGCCATCAAAGCCAGCCAGGTACCTGGCCAGGTCCTGCCATGGGACAGCCAGCCAGCCCAGCCTCCCTGGCTGTCAGGGTGATGTTAATTTACCCTGTCCCCTGTCCCCAGGGGGTGTGAGACTGACACTATTAATCCCCAGGACACTGAATGCTTTGCCCATTGTGGATGGCAGAGCGGTCTGGGGAGTGGTGTGGGGGTGTCCAGGTGTCCCTCTTGCCAGGGCCAGCTCCCTTCATGGTGTCATTGGCTCTGTACAGGTAGTGACCCACCACTGGTATGTCCCCATGGGCAGGTCAAGGACCTTTACCTCGTGGGTATGGCGGAGGTGGACCACAAGAGCAAGAGTGACAACCGGCTCAGCATTGGTAGGAGCAACCAGTCCTGCCCCATTCCTTCCCCCCCTCCCCCTCCATTGCCCTGATTTTCCTCCCCATTCTTGTTTATTGTGCCCTGGCCTGTGTCCAGCAGGCTGTCCTGGTGACACCAATGGTTTCTATCCCCTCTACTTGTGGCCCACGTGGGGACACAATCCCCCTCTGCCTTCTCTGAAGGTTCTGCCTTCTTTGCTCCTCCAACCTGCATTGATGCTGAGCTATGAAATATTGACAAATGCTTTATCAACATTTATTGAGACTTGCAGGGATGGTTGTGGGGGGACAGGGGGTGTCTCAGGTTGCTCCCATGGGATCCCTTCCCTGTCAAAGCACAGATGCTGTGGCAGGAGGTGGACTGGGGTGGGGGGTGTCCCCTGTCTCTGCCTCCCTAGCAGCCCCTGGAGCTGTCTGTGAAGAGCTGCTGAGCTGGTGCCAGGCCAGCACTGCTGGATACCCTGGCGTGGCCGTGACCAACTTCAGCACCTCCTGGACCAGTGGCTTGGCCCTCTGCGCCCTCATCCACCGCTTCCGTCCAGACCTGGTGTGAGTGCCTTGGAGCCCCGGGAACCCTCCACCCTGCAGAGCCCACCCTGATGGCAGCCATGTCTCCCCACAGGGACTTTGACTCTGTGGATCCCCAGGATGCTGTTCAGACCCACCAGGTTATGCTGGACATAGCAGAGCAGGAGCTGGGCATCCAGCCTGTCCTCTCCAGTGCTGAGATGGCCACCATGACAGGGCCTGACCATCTGGACCTCATCACCTACCTCAGCCACTTCTATCAAGTTTTCAGGAACTCTCCAGGTGTGAGATTTTGGGAGGATTTGTCCCATCCTGAGCCGCACTGGGGCTGGCTGGGTGCTCTCCTCTTTGTTGGGTGGATCCCACCAAAATGGCCATGCCCTGTGCAGAGGTGGAGGTCAGCAAGAAGCCACTGTCTCCCCATCACACTCGAGGGGCTATCCTCTTCCTCAGCAAGCTGCAGAAGAGCCGGAACCTGGCACACAAACGTGCCCAGGTGAGGTACCCTCACCCAAACCCTCATGCCACACCAAAACCCTGTCCCACTCCTCACCCTAACCACCCCCTTTGGATTTGCAGAACAATGCCCAGAAGGACACTGAGGCCAAGAGGAGCTGCAGGGACGCTGAGGTGGGTCTGCCTCAGGTGCCCCAAGGGGGGCTCTGCTGGGGTGTAGCTGTCCTGGGGGGAAGAGTGTGGGGCTGACCCTCCCCTCGGGTCACTTGTAGCAGGACACGGGGCTGGATGGAGACACTCCGGACAGTGCCCACGAGGTGCCACAAACCAGCATGATGGACTCAGGGCAGGTTGGTCCTCGTGTCACCTTGGGATGGAGGGTCCAGCTCAGAGCAGCTGGGCACCAGGGGAGCGCCAAGGGCTGGCAGAGCCAAGCCAAGGGCTGGGACCAGGGCTGCACAAGCGAACGCCTACAGGTTCCCAGCTCCTCCCTGCCTGTTTCCTGACCCAACTGGTTTTCTGGAGCCAAGACTTGCCGCTCCCTCACCCATCTGAAGCACCCAGACTCAGCGCTGCGAGAGGGGCAAAGCCCTGCCCCGTGCCCCCATGGCTGCTGGCACAGCCACAGGGTGCCAGGCCCCCGGTGCCACCCCAGCCTGTCCTTTCCCCCCGCAGCCTCCGAGGGAGAGGACGGGGGAGAACAGTGATGCCTGCTACATCTGTGGCCGCCGTGTCTACATCCTGGAGCGAGCCAGCGCTGAGGGACACTTCTTCCACCGCGGCTGCTTCCAGTGCCAGCGCTGCGGGGCCACCCTGCGCCTGGGCGACTATGCCTTCAACGAGGAGGATGGTGAGGCAGCTTTTGGGGAGAGGGAATGCTTGGGGCACGACTTCTCCACCTTGCAGGTTGTCACATGAGCTCGCCCCCCCTTCGCCCAGGTCATTTTTACTGCTCGCTGCACTACCCCAATCCACCCAGCACGGACCTGCCCCGGGATGAGGCTTCAGCACTGCTTGATGGGGTAAATCACCCTAAATCCCTGTAGGTGATGGAGGAGGGGGATGGTTGGGTGTGGCCCTGTGCTGCATCACCCCTCTGCTCTGGCTCTGTTGTAGAATGTTGATGCTGCTGCCCACCCACCCTCAGATGCTGGATGCTTGTGTGTGTCCCCCATGGAGTGGGCACCCAGTCCACTTCAGCCCACTCCAGCAGCCCCACAGGCAGGGGAAGAGCCTGGGGAAATTGAGGACACTGCAGATGTTGGTGACATGGAGGAGCAGGAGCTGCTGGCACAGCCTGGGGGGGATGTGAGGGAAGAGGAGGTTCCCAGAGTGGAGCCCCAAGAGACAGCAGAGGAGGGTGAGGAGAGTGGGGGCAGGAGGAAGATCATCCTTACACCACTGGAGAAGCTCAGTCTATCCACGCTGAACCTCACTGGTGAAGCAGAGCCCGAGCCTCCACTGAAGCCAGATCGTCTGCATCTCCAAGCAGCACCTGAGGCCCTCCCTGCCCTGTGGCAAGGACAAGGTACCTGGAAGGAGGAGGAGGAGAAAATTGACATGGAGAAAGGTGGGTGGTACAAACTGGAGTCTCCAGATGAGCAGAGCTCTCAGTCACTCCAGGACCCTTTTGTATCCCACCTCTTGCTCATGAGGAACCAGCCTGAAACAGCTCTTTTCTTGGGCAGATTTGGAAGAGAGTGACAGTGAGGAGGAGGAGAAAGAGGAAGAGGAAGGCACAGGTCTTGGCATCATGAAAGAGCTGGTGAGGATTTTTCCCAAGTGATGGTGGCACCACCAGCACAGGAGTAGCTGGAGCTCTTGCTCCTCTCTCAGAGGCATTGGGCTCAGCTGTGGTGCCAAGGCAGGAGGTGCCTGGTGCAGGGACTGACCCCCTTGCCATGCCACCATCCTTTCACAGTACCCAGACCCCAGGGAAGAGGAGAAATACCCCACCTGGAAGCGCACATTGGCCCGCCGGGCCAGGGAATCCCAGATGAAGAGGTTCTGCAGAGCCCAGGTAACCCACAGGGGAGAGCCAGGCCCCCAGCGTGGTACTGTACCCTGTTCCCTCCATCCCGCTGCTGGTGGCCACATGCTGGCAGGTGCTGGCCTGCAGGTGAGTGCTGCCCTTCTCTTACAGGCCATCCAGAGGCGACTGGAGGAGATTGAAGTGACTTTCCGGGAACTGGAGCAGCAGGGCATCAAGTTGGAGAAGTTACTCCGGGATGAGAATGGTAAGACCAGGGTGGACAGAGCACTGTGACCCTGCAGTGGGGGTCTGCATCCTGCTCACCACTCCCCTGTCCTGCAGAGAGCCCGGCTGACCAGCAGACACAGTGGACAAACCAGCTGCTGTATCTGGTCCAGAAGAAGAACAATCTGATGACAGAGGAGTCGGACCTCATGATTGCGTAAGGCTTGGGGGACGCTCCCTGGTTGGTGTGGGGGGCTCAGCTCACCCCAGTCCCCTGTGAACCCAGTATCCAGCACACCCTTTTCCTTCCCACAGGGTGCAGGAACTGAAGTTGGAGGAGCAGCAGTGCCAGCTTGATGAGAAGCTCCGGAGTTACATGAACAAGGAGGGTGAGTGCCAGCACATGCTAGGGAGAGGATCCCTTTGCATGGTGAGGGGAGCAGGTATGGGCTTGTGGCCTTCCCAGCTCAGCTCTGGCCCCCTGCACCCACAGATACCCTGAAGACAGCTGAGGATGAGAAAGCTGAGCAGGAGATCCTGAAGCAGCTGGTGGAGGTGGTGAATAAGCGGAATGTCCTCATCCAGTTGCAGGAGGAGAAGCGGCTCAGCGAGCTGCGGGCTTGATCCACACAGCCCCAGAGCCAGTGGATCCTCCCCGGGGGACAAGCAGAGTGTGTGTGTGTGTGAGTCTTGGGCTCAGCATTACTCTGAGCTACCTCTGGAGGTGGCGATGCCCCAGCTGCCCACAGCTGCCAGCTGCTGCCACAGCAATTCCAGCTCCCTGCTTGCCAAAGTCTGTCATGGAGGGGCCAGACCTGATGGTGGATGCCTACATGAGGAGACACCAAGAAGCACTCAGCTTTGGGGTGCTGAGAGGGTGTTCCTGTGCGTGGCTGGATTGCCTTTGCCTTGTGCTTGTTGCAAAACCAGACTCACAGGGGAGTGCAGAAGTGGGCTGTGGTGGCTCCCAGCAGCAAGGAGGTGACTGGCCACCAAAGGCAGGCCACAGGGCAGATGCCATATGTGCAGGGGCACCTTCCGGAATGGTCCCTTGAAACCACCCTGGGACATCCTTCCCAGCTGAGGGCATCCATCCCAGCCTGTCCATCTCAAGGGACATCTGGCTGTACAAGCTGGAGCCCGTGACAGACAGACTGGGCTGATCCAGCTGCTCTGCACCACTGCTTGTGGATACCACATCCACGCTGTTCCCAGATTCTGCAGGAAACCAGGGTCAGAACCCTACCATGAACCCCTTGGGCCAGGGAAGGATTTTTTGTCCAGTAGTTCCTAAGGAATTGTGCTCAGGGCCAGCACTCTAAAACAGAGGACAAGGGACACCAGGGGCCTATGCCCTCCTTGCCCCTTTGGGATTTCTTCTGCTTGGTGATGCCACACTGGCTTTTGCACAGACATCAGACACCCCTGGAGTCCCTGGCTGTTGCAAGGTGGCCTCTGTGGCCAAATGGTGCCCATGGCAGCCCCAGATGTATTGGGATGGGGGTCCCAGGTGTAGCTTCCCCTGTTAGCAGCACCACCCTGTGCTCAGCCCTCATCCTGCCATTCCCCTCAGCACCTCCTCCAGCCCTGCCTGTGTTTGCACCAGCCCTACAATTCTGCTGCAAACCCCCTCCCTTCAAATAAAGCCCCCCTGACCCCATGCCAAAGGTTAAAATATCGCCTTTATTTTCCATCAGTCAGGACTGGTTGCCAGAACAGCCACAAGTGTAAACTTTGAGGCCACCCCAGGCAAGGGGAGCCCGAGCATCTCAAAGCCTTCCAGCTAGGCCAGTGGGTCCCTCCGTGTATAAAAGAGTGTATTTAAAAAGACAGCAATAAAAATCTGCCTCCATCATGGTTCTCACAGGGGTCAATGCAATAAATCAGCCCCAAAAATCTTAATTTCACCCAGAAGCAGATGTCAAACCTGCACTACTGCACTGGCTGCAGTGCTGCTCACTTAAAACCTGAAGTCAGCTAAAAACAAGGATGAAAAAGGGGACATGGTGGGGCCAAGGGGACATAGTGGAACACCCACGGCCTCAGCTCAGCCTTCACTGGGACGCTCCTGCAGGGCCCGCAGTGCCATCCGCATCTGGTCCTTGGTGCCGTGCAGTATCTTCACCTCCATGGTGTGAAACAGGTGGAGACCAGTGGCAAGGATGAGGACACCAAGGGCAAGGAAGGCCAGCAGGCAGAAGGAGAGCTTGGGGAAGGGTTGCTGTGCACCCAGTCCAGCCAGTGTGCCCAGCACAGCTGCAGCCTGGAGCAGGAGCAGCAGCAGGGCCAGCACGGCCATCCTGCCCCAGGAGTAGCGCTGCCGCTGCGCTGCCTGCAGCCCCATGCCCACCTCTGTCTGTGCCTCTGTCACCACGTCTGCCAGTGCCAGGTCTGTGGGGACAGGGGCTCTCAGCAGGGTGGGACTCCCCATATACCATCCCTATACCCTCCCCATACCACCCCAATACCCTTCTCCCCATCCCCACAGCTCTGCAGCGCTCCACAAGCAGCACCACAACATCCCCAAAGCGCTCCACCCAACTCCACCAGTCCATCCATCAGCCCCCCAGCACATAGTGGATGCTGGCAGCAGCCCCCCGACTTACCAGCTGTGCCGAGGGTGGCACCCACAGGCCGTCCCTGCCTCTGGATGTGCAGTGTTGCCATCACGGCTTCATGGTCTGAGAAGGGGATACCCATGCCTGGGGCTGGCCCTGTGGTGGTCTTCAGCTCTTCACACTTCACTGTGAAGCTGGAGATGGCCTGGGTGAGGGGACAAGGGGTCACATCAGTGCTTCATCCCCACCACTCAGGGCTGGTGGGCAAATGCTCCCCGTTACCTTGTAGAGGATGTAGTCAATGCGGATGCCCAGCGGGAAGGGCAGCAGCTCTGACTTGTCAGTGAAGCAGTTGTCAGGGACAAGGGTGCAGCCATTCTTACAGCCCTGAGACAAGAGCCTGTGTGGGTCGGGGACTCTTGGTGTGCCTGGGACCTCACTCAGCCCCTCAGCTCACCTCAAAGCGTGTGGCCTCAGCAAAGGCATCCTGCAGTCCCGTCCAGCCGCGCAGCAGCCGGATTCCCACATCTTCGGGGTGCATGTTCAGGTCCCCTCCCAGCAGCACCACGTCTGCTGCCTTTGAGGTGTGTCTGTGGGGACAGGGGTGGCTGTTCTGCCCTGCGCCAGACTGGAGTGATGGGACCTGCCCAGTGCTCCTCCACCTTATTCCTGACTGGGACTGGTGCAAATGGGAGCTCTCTGCAGTGCAAGCCCCAGGGGCAGGGGTGACCACACACATGCTGGGGACCTGCAGGGAGACACCCCGCAGCTGCTCACCGGATGAACTGTGCCAGCTCCCAGGCCTGCACCAGGCGGTGGGGCAGGTAGGCATCCTTGTCCCGGCAGTACTCAGCGTGCAGCTGGAGAGAGAGGGAAAGGAAAGGGGATGTGATCCCCATGCTGACACCTGCCCTGCTCCCAGACCCCCTGCAAACCCCCCAAACTTCTCCAAACAGTCCCTGCCAACGCCTCTGTCTTTATGTCACCCCCACCGAGGAGAGCTTGGGATGCTCACCCCAATTCACAACCAGATTATGGGTCCCTGCCCTGAGCAATATTTTATTAAATCAGTGAATAGTCCAGGGCAGAGAGCAATGGCTAAAGCAAGGGGACAGTAAAAGAGGGGTATGGCCACTCATTCCCCTCCTCCCCATTGCTCCCCCCATGCTGGGCTCTTCCCTGGGATGCTCACATGGGTGACGTAGACGTTGAAGATGATCCCTGAGATCTTCATTATGACAAGACCGACAGACTTGCCGCAGAACCAGTCCCCGTGTTGGAGCTGCCCAAGGGGAAGAAGGACACGTCAGGGCTCCTGAGGCTGTGGGGATGGACACCATGGTGCCACATGCGCCCCCTCACTAACCATGTAGGGGTACCCATTCAGTGAGTACTGGTAGAGGAGCGTGTCCAGAATAGGGAACCTGGAGAAGATGCAGAGGCCACTGCCAATCACCCCACTGTGGGAGGGAAAAAGCACAGTGAGGAGATGTGGTTCCCAAAACCTCTGCTTCCCCCTAGCCCTGAGCCAGGAGGACTCCCCAGACCCCAGTGTGCTCCTGTGAGCATCCCACTGCCCAGACATGGGGTTGTCCACTGCGACAGAGGTGACCTAAAGGACCTGCAGTGGTCTCTGCAAGGGATAAACCCCAAGGACTTAGCACAGCACTGGCACTGCCCCACAGACAGCCCCAAGGGGCTCACTTGCCCTTCTCACCTGCGGAAGTAATGGGAGAAGGGGTAAGAGCCTGCTAGTTTAACCTTCAGGCCACTGTAGTCCTGTTCACTCCACACCTGCAGAACAGTGGGATAGAGAATAGTCACGGTCATCTCCCAGGCTGGGAATGGGTGCAGCTGGCTCACAAACTGCCCTCACCTCCTGGAGCAGCACCAGGTCGAAGTGCTCCTGGCGCAGCGTGTCCCCTATGAGCCGGACGCGCTCCTGCCGCCGCTTGCTCAGGTAGCGGATGGCCCTGCCAGACAGGGGTGACAGTCAAAGCCTGGTGGGGACAGAGTGATGGGGGCTCTTGGGGCCCACTGTGACCCGAAACGAGGTAGAGAAAGAGGGCTCCAGTACCAGTAGAAGCAGGATGCAGATGGAAGACAGGAAGGGGAAAGGGCCATGTGAGGACATGGGGACAAGAGGGATATTTGGGGGACAGCTTCTCCCGCCTGCAGAACTGAGGCAGCTCATTCTTTGCTTGGGGTGCAAATGAGGGGTTTTTCTGGGGCTAACAAACACAGAGCAGACAGTAAGCATCATCCAGCCAAGCACCTCACAACCGTTTGGGGCTGGGAGAGTGGTGTGACCCCAAAATGAAGGTGCTCTCCCAGTGTGGTGCCCCCATCTCCACCCACAAATCCTGGCATGGACCTGGTCAAGGCTGGACTCACCAGCAGTTGAGGTCGAAGATCCGGAGGCGCAGGGTGGGCTCTCCCTCCATCACTTGTTGGGGCTTTGTGGGGGTCAGCGGGCAGCACCGGGCAGAGGGGGGACCTGCAGGGAGTGGGCTGGAGCGACAGCCCCCAGGAGCTAGTGCAGGCTGCAGGACAGAGCCAAGGAGCCAGGCTGGGAAGACGGAAGGGCTGAGTCAAGGCAAAGGGCAGTCAGGAAGGAAGGAAGGAAGGAAGGAAGAGTGCTCAGGGTGCCCGAGGTCTTTCCCCTCCTTTCCTGCATGCAAGGACCACCCCGAATCCTAAACAGCCCCCATACAGGGATCCATGTACCCAAACCACCCATGTGACCCTACATCCAGTGGGTGGGGACACCGAAGGGCCAGGAATGGGGTACAGGGCTCAACCACTCTGCCTGTCAGTGAGCTGCGTTCCAGGATGGACTTTCAAGCTGGTTTCAAAGTGGAGCTGCGAGGCATGGCCATGGGACACCGTCACACACCTCCCCACTCGGGAAGCCCAGGGTTCCTTTCCAGGACTCCAAACCCCGGCGGAGCTAGCAGCTCCGGAGCAGCCCTAGAGCTCCGCCAGCTCCGCTTCTCCCCTGCCAGACCCCGTGAGATTATCCAGTTTCCGGTTTAGAAGCTAAAAAGAGCAAGCCCGCAGTTCCAGAATGCCGGTGCGGGCAGGCGAGCTCTGCCTGCCCCGGCGGGATTGCCGAGCGGCTCATCCCGTTCCTGAGGCGCACTAATTAATTAATGCCGGCGGCTTCTACCAAGTCCTGAGACCCCAAGGGCGCTCCCCGAAGGATGCGGCGGGGACGGCAGCGGGACAAGGAGCGGGACAGCGGCAACAGGTGGAGCGGGGATAGGAGCGGGGCAAGCAGGGGAGAGGCGAAACAGGAGCGGGGAAACAGGAGAGTGGGGAAACAACAGGGGAGCGGACACAGGAGCCGGGCAAGCGGGGGAGCGGGGAAACAGGAGCGGGGAAACGGGAGCATCGGAGCTGCAGGGGGAGCGAGGCTGCAAGGAGAACGGGGCCGGCAGCGGGGAAGCGGAGGAGCGGAGTAATGGGAGCATCGGAGCTGCGGGAGGAGAGGAGCCGGCAGCGGGGAAAACGGAGGAGTGGGGCTGCAGGGGGAGCGGAGTTGCAGGCGGAGCGGGGCCGGGAGTCGCGGGGCGAGAAACGATCGGCGGGGCCGGGAGCGATCAGCGGGGCCGGGAGCGAACCTGCAGCGGGCCGGCAGCGGCGCGGGGCCGCGGGACTACGCGTCCCGGCAGGCAGCGGAGCGGAGCGGAAGGGGCAGGACCGGGGCCGGGGCAGGACCGGGAAATGGGGCCGGGAAGGGTGGAGGGGCTGCGGCAGGGTGTAGTGGGTGTAACGGGGCGCGCCGGAGGTGCGGGAGGAACAGAGGGGTACGGGCACACGGGGTATGAGTGCCGGGGCACCGCCAGCAGGGCTTGGAGGGGTGGTGGGGAGTGGTGGGACACACCAGCTCTCTGCCACCCTGTGGGCGCCTAAAAGGTGTTCCTCAACCCGGCGATGCTGCGGGGAAGCACAGGGAAGCATCTGCCGTGGCCAACCCAACCTCTCCCATGCAAACCCTGCAGCAGTGATAATGACGAGACCGACAGACTTAACGCAGAACCCCGTGCTGGAGCTGCCCAAGAGGAAGGACGGGTTAGGGCTCCTGAGGCTCTGTGGGGATGGACACCATGGTGCCACGTGCCCCCCAGCCCACTGACCATATAGGGTTCTCTAGTACCCTACTCTTGCAGCCTAGAGCAAAACACAGTTGGATGCAGCATCCTGGTACCCAGAATTTGGATCCCAGGAGAAGCATTAGCCAACCAAGGGGTTACATGGGACATGGCAGCTCTCTCTTTCTTGTTGAAGAAAATCCCAATAAATAAAATATGAACTTCAGAACTGCTTGAGCCAACCCATGAACAAATAATTTTAATGGTTTTTTTTCAGCAGACCGTAGTTTTCTCGGAGCTCCAGAGTCTCCTCTCTTCAAAGTTGGACAGATACAGTAAACACAACAAATATATGATACAACCCATCACAGCTGGATTAAAAAAAAATACACAAAAAATATAATACATAAAAAAATGGGGTTTTAACATTGTGGACTGACACAGCTCTAAAAATGGTGATTGTAACCCTGGTAAGCTTTACAAAGTCTTTAAAAAAATAAAACAGTACTTCATGTGAAATTCATAAATACACTGGAGGAGAATGGAGGGGCTGGGGGAGTTGAGAAAGTGTCTCTGGGATCATGACCAAAACCCTAAACCCCAGCCAGGGCTGCTGGGGGCACCAGTCTGTGTGCGTGGGGTGCAGTGTGAGCCCTGGGCTCGGTGCAGGCAGGAGGGAGGGAGGGATGGAGAGGTGGAGGCACAAACCGGTCCAGTTAATGAAGAGCTTTGTCCCCTGTCAGGGTTGGGAGTGGGGCACACCTGTTTTATGGTGAGGGAGCTTTGAGTTTTCATTCCCAAAGTTTTAGATCAGTGAGTGAAACAGAAAAAAAAACCAAAGAACCACCAAACCCAAAAACCTACAGAACAACAAACATGCTACAGATGAGAACTTGGCCAGAGAGCCCCAGCACAGCCCTGGCATGGTTTGCCAGTGCCTGGCCTAGGATTTTTCCCTCTCTCTTTTCCTCTTCCCCCTGCTCACAGCAGCCACCTCAGTCCAGTCCCACCACTGAGCCCTTGGCCTGGCAAGGGCTGGGGTGGCTCTGCCCCATCCCACAGGGATGGGTGGCTTTTCCCAGCATCAAGAGGTCAAAGTCCCCACCCCTCACAGGACAAGTGGCATTGAAGTGGCAGCCAAGGTGCTTTCCTGAGCTCTGGGGCTATCCCTGGTCCTTGCACTGGCAGCATTGAGCCTAAACCTGTCCTGTCCCCCTCCCAAAAGGGCTGCAGTGCCCCTCAAAACACTCCTGCCCTCCTTTCCACTGCTCTCACTCCCCTGCCAACCTGAGAAACCCACCCAGACCTGGCCACCTCACCTCTCTGTCCCACTGCCAGCCTCCTGCCATTCTGCTCCCTGCCACCTCTGTCCCTCCTGCACCCTGGGGTTGCTTTCCCCAGACTCTGCCCTTGCTGTTGTAGCCTCAGGACTGGGCACTCCGCCTTGGCTTACTTTGGGATGCAGCCACAAAAATACCTCCAAGCTGACCCCGTCCCTTATCCTGGCACCTCTCCTGTTCTCTGTCCCCTCTCCGTTTCTGTCCCAAACTCTGCACACTGACAGCTTGGCCATGCATTGCTCAATATATCTTTCCCTGCACAAGTCACCTTCCTGGCCACTTCCCACAGGATTCAGGAGAGTGGACGGAGCAGTTTGGAACAGTCATCGCAGAAAAAAAGGCAAAAAAAGGTGAAGGAGCAAAAACAACAAAAAATGAAACAAGGAAAATGTACATATGTAAAATAAATCACGCAAATCTGCCCTCACTGCTCTTTACTCATGACTCCTCAGCAAGTGACCACAGTGGGGACACTGAGCCTTGGCCACCCCCAAGTGCAATTCCTGAAAGCGCACACAGGGCTTGAGGGATCCCCCACAAAACCCAGCCAGAGATGGAGACATCCCAAACCTTTCCCTAAACAAAACACTTCCCATGCAGGGTGGGAGGGGAGCACCTGGGCACTTCAGAGGGCAATCAGTCTGATTACATACATTGTGTCTTTTCAAAGAGTATCCAAAAGCACTTTCATTAAAAAAAAAAAAAAGAGCCATAAAACCCCATGGTTTGCATTGTCAATGCCCTCATACCTTCACTCCCACTGGTTTCCAATGCCCCAGCTCATCATGGAGAAGGAGCATCCCTGGTGAGGTGGCAGCGTCCCCCTGCTGCACCCTACCCTGCCGTGTGTCCCCACGGGCTGTGCCATGCACTGCTGGCACTGCCATGCCCATCAGTCTCAGACCTGGCACGGTGCTGTGTCCTCCTGACCGTCAGTGCTCGCTCCTCTCCGTGCAGGACCGGGGCCACTTCAGCTGGGGATGAAAGGAGGGGTTGTTCTCCGCTCCGACGTCCTGCTGCTGCTGCTGCTGGCACGGTGGGATCCTGGCCTTCATCAGCAATACCAAAGGCTGCTCTCTCCCTCTCCAGTGCTGGATGTGGGTTTCCTTTCTCCCTACGCTTCCTTTCCCATTCTTTTTTTTTTTTTTTTTTTTAAATTTTATTTATTTATTAAAAAAAAAAAAGAAAAGAAATTGTTCCTAAGTAGAAAACATCTGTGATCACAAGTCAGTCTTTTTTGGCTATTGTTTTGCTTCCTCCTCCTTCTCCACCTGTCTTCAAATGACTTCTCACAAGGCAACAGGCACAGGTGGCTTTTCTGCACGGCCCCCCCTCCCTCCCCTGCACACCCCTTGGGCCCCTGCCTGTCCTCAAGGGCCCCTAGTCCTTGACCAACTTGTACACGTGGTGCTGGGCGCCATGCTCACTGGTGGAGACCTCGAAAACGAAGGCAATGCAGAGCAAGGTTTCCTGGGTATCCCTGTTCGTAACAACCTGTAGCAGAGCAGAGTGTGTTAGGGGAGTGCTATGCCCGTGGGCAGATGCTGTTACCTGTGGAGGGCTGCATGGGCTCAAGCACAGCCACTTCGCACCACAAAAAGATTTGCTACCCATGGTTTGTGGGGTCACACAGTCAGTAGCACAGCAAATTTAATTGCACCATCAAGATTAACTACCCAGTTTTGGACACGTTGCACAGGCTCAGGAAAAGCCTGAAGTGCACCACCAAAAATTTGTTTGGGGGAGGTTGCATTGGCTCAGGCCCAGCCACTGCATTTGCACTACCAAAAACTGCTACAGATTATTTGGTGAAGTCAAACAGTCAAACTCAGGCACAGCCAATTTAATTGCACCATGAAAATTTTGCTCCCCATTGTCTGGTAGACTTGTCCGGGCTTGGGCACAGCCACTTTGTTTGCACCACCAAGATCTGCTCCCTGGAATTCAGGGGCTCTGTGGGCTCAGGTACACCCAGGTCTGTGTGGGGCCAGCAGGGTCGATGCAACTGTGGGCTCCATGCTCCTGGTGGGACACAGCCCCTGGAAAAGGAGGGGAGGTACCTGCAGGATGGTGAAATTCTCCAGGACACTGTTCATCATGTATTTCTCTGGGAGGTGCTTGAGTTTGTGGATGAAGTTGATCATATACTCGCACATGGGAGACCGGTGGATGCGGTAGACGAACCGGCCATTCTCCAGCCGTGCATACTCCGTCTGCAGGGGACACCCAGCGTGAGCAGCCTAGTCCCATGAGTGGTGGTGGCCAACTGGGACATGGCAATGTCCTCTTCACTCCACCCATAAACACACTACAGGCACCCATGTGTCCTACACCCAGCTCTGGGACTTTCTCCATCCCAGCTGGACCAACTCCAACCACTTCCCAATGCAGTGGGGCACAGAACTCACCTCCACCTTCTCCACGACCTGCTTCCCAAAGGAGCACACCTTGGTGGAGACTGTGATGGTCATGTTCTCTGCACTGCTGTACTGGCTGCTGACACCATAGAAGGTCCCTGGCCCATCCTGGATCGTGCTGTTCAGATCCGCCTGGAGAAAAGAGGGTCCCATGAGGCACCACCACACCCAGCTCTTGATGGGGATGAGGGACAGCAGCTTCCAGAGCTGCCCAGGATGTTCCTACTCTGCCAGTGGAGAGCCCGAGCCGCAATGAGCCTGTGGCTCGAGGATGACCCTCCCCACCCTAACCCTCCCAGCAGCATACCCAAAACTTGACGAGAAAGAAGGAGTTCTGGGGCCCACGCTCATACAGCTCCTTGAGGCCACCTTTCTTCTCAGGAAACTTGTCGTAGATCTGGCGGATGTCCACGGCCTCCAGCAGCGGGTCACTGTACGAGGGGTTCGTCTGGCCGATGTGCACGAAGAGGTGTTTGCTGTACTGTAGGGAGTGGGATGGGGACAGCAGCAGGGACAGGTCAAGCAAGAACCAGGTGCCACCAGGCACAGGGATGAGCGGGCACGCAGAGGGGACCGTTACCGTTTCAGCATCCCGGGGCACCTCCATGAAGGCGGAGTACTCGAGGAGCCGGAGCTTGGTGGAGGCGATGGTGCGGTCCTGCCAGACCGGCACAGCTGAGGCAGCTGGCGGGAGTGGAGCCAAGGGCTCGTAACCTGGGGCAAGGGGGAGTGACATGGGGACTTGGGGCAGCCAGGAACTGGGGTGAGCCCCCCATGCAGTGCTGCTTTCCCCACTGCATCCCCCACCCTCCTGTATTGCCCAGCACAGGGTGGCTAAAGCATGGGATGTACTGGGTGGAAAGGGATTGGAGGGGACCCAGCTGGGAGCAATACAGTCCTGCTTACTGTGGAGCTTTCTGCTGGATTTAAACCCAGGCTTTTTCCCCAGGAGGGATGGGGAGGAGACACAGGTGGGTGGCACCATGCGTGGGAAGGGACAGAGGGCAAATATGACCTATCAAGGACACTGGATTCCCTCCAAGGGGGTAAGGACATGACTTACTGGCTAGTGATGGAGGCATGGGTGGCTGGATGGGGTAAGCTGGTTGTGCAAATGGTTTAATACTGGAAAGGAAAAAGCACCATCAGGTTACCAAGCTCAGGATGCCTCAGCCTCTTGCTGAGGTGGGGTCCTGCTGGTTTCAGGTGTGGAGGGGTCTGTACTTACTCCTGAGAGGGTCCAGGCTGTCCTGGGATAGGCCCACTCCAAAACTGGGAAAACAGCACAGGGAAGAGTCAGCGGCTTCTGACTCTTCCCACTTCCAACATTGCCCTCCTCACCTGCTGCAAACAGCAGGGAGCCCTGCATGGCCACTATGGCTGAGAATGACTGCTGAACATTCCCCTGCCCCCATGGTATCCCCACCAGCCCGGGGTGTCCCCATGTGGGGGCATGGGGCAGTCCTCACCCTGGGGGCAGCAGAGAAGACGGCCTGAGGAAGGGGAGGTGGGGGGCTGAGCTTGTTCTGCAGGACACTGGCCGACACAATCTGCGCCGAGGACATGGAAGCCATGCTCTGCAGAGCCTTATCCTTCGAGACCTGGTCCTGAGGGGAAAAGGGGGGACAGGAGCGAAGCAGGGGTTACAGGGGCAGACTGAGCTCCCTCAATCCCAGCGTGCCTGACAGGTTTTGCAAAGCTGGCAGCCAATCCCACAGCCCAGCCAAGGGACCTGTGCAGAGGGATCCCCCCACCCCCTCCAAAACGTTAATTAACATTTGAAGCTTGCCAATATCCTCTGGGCAAAAGCTGATGGATCTGGAAAGTGCCCCCTCCCACTGCTGCTGGTGGCCCTCCCACCTTGGGGATGTGAAGGGTTTTTAGCCCCTGCACTGGAGAGGGCCTAATGCAATGGGGAATAAAAGGAATTTCAGACTCAACTTACCAAGTTCATGGCCTGTCCGCAAAAGAAAGGAAAAACAAAAAAGGTTAGAGTGTCATGGAAGCATTTGGGTACTCTGTACACCTCCCCTAATCGGTGCTGGTGTCAGCTGGGGCAGGGTTAATTCTCTCCACAGCACAGGCATGGGGTGGCTGTGAAGTGCTGTGAAGAGAATTAACTCTACCCCAGCTAAAACCAGCACAACTAGGTATCCCCCACCCTGGCTCTCCACCACAGCCCGATGTCGGGAGTGAACCCTTGACCTGGCCGGTCACCGGGGGATGCTACTGATGCCCAGGCTTAATCCCACCAGGAATGGGATGCCAAAGCCCCCCACCCACTCTTTCAAGGTCACTGTGGTGAGCCAGGCCTGTGCCTTTCTTGGCTTTTTAATATCCTGTACACCCTCAGAGGCCCCCAGTGCCTGCAGCTGGGGCACAGAGAGGAAGAGCTGCTGGGATGTCCTGGGACGTGGTCACCAACTCCTGCACAGGAACTGCAACAAAAGCCCTGAGCACAACCCTCAGTGCTGTGTGCACTGACAGAGGAAACCAATTGTTCTTCCTTTTGCTCCAAAGGTCACAGCACTGCTGAGCAGGAGCTCCAGGGCTCCCAGGTCTTGCCTGGAGCAGGGCTGCTCCACAATTTGCATCGCTAGGACAGGCTCATGCTGGTCCCAGTGCACACCCTCTGTTTTCCCTCTCAACCTTCCCCAGGGATCAATGCTTCATTTATTTTCACCCGGGGCAGGGCAGGAGGGCAGGCATGCAGCCACATGCCAGGGGCACAAACACACACATGACTGCAGCTCAAAAACACAGATACTGTTCCTGACTACAGCTCAAAAACACAGATACTGCTCATGGAAGCGTTTTCATCCCACAGGACACTGCTGGGTGAGGGCAGGGGGCTGCTTGCACTGATCCTGAGAAGGGATGTTCTGTTTCCTCCAAGAATTGTTCAGAGGGATCTCTGCCCTGGTTGCTCCATGCCAGAATCCTGCAGGCAGCATGTCTGGGGATGGAGAGCACTGGGGTCACTCCTGCCTCCAACTCCCTCTTGCTCTGCACTGTGCCATGTGGCAAGGAAAGATTTTATTTTTTTTTTTAATTAATTTTAATTTTATTTTGTAAAGGTCTCTGCTGCTGCTGACCCTGCTGCACCCCCTCACTTCCCTGACTGCCCCTCTTGGGGTTGGAGATTGGGTTTAAGACATACAAGCCCAAAGGAGCATCCCAAAATAAGTTTCAGGTGTTCTCTCCTGGCTTCTCCTAGCAGACCAAACCCACCTGGCTGTGAGAGCCCTTCTGGCATCCTGCTCATGGGGCACTGGGGCCGCTGCTGAAGGACTTTGGGGGCCACATCTTGGTGGGCTCCTAGGCAGCATGAGCTGGAGTTTGTTAAAGCTTTGAGGATGAAAACGCTCCAGCTCTGACAGTGCCCCTTGCTGCCAACTCTGACAGTGGCCTCCACTGCCAGTGCTGGACACAGCACGCAGGACAGAGGGAGCTGGTGATGCTTCTGGGACCTCAAGATGAGCAGGCTGAAAGATTTTCTGGGCTCCCACTCACACAGCAAGGCAGCAAATCAGCCAGTGAGCTACTCAAGGAGATGCTCCCTGGTGTGATAGTGCAGAAAACTGAGGCACATGGCAGGAGCTGGCTGTCCTTGGTGGGTGGCTGTGCAGTGGGGACTTCTCTGTCCCCCACCTCACATCACGTGGGTCCAACCCAAGCAGGGCTTGGTCCTTTGGTGATGCCCCGAGTTCTGCCCATGTCCCCCCACCATCCCCCTCCCCACTGCCACCACAAAGTTTTGTGGGAACAGTTATAGAAAGGTTAGTTGGGCTTCAGTTAGGAGGAAGAGAAGAAGGAAGGAAGAAAAGAAAAGCCAACCAGAAAAGAGAGAGAGAATGATCCATTTTTTTCTCACTTGGCTCCCTTGGCTCCTGGCAGTATGCCCCTGCCCCCAGCAGCATGGCCCCAGCTGGACCTGCTGCCACTCACATCCCTGTGGTGCCCCTGGGCTGTGCTCACACCCGGGTGCACCACAAGCCACTGGGCTGGCAACCTGCAGGGACTCCTGGGGCCCCTTCTGCTTCTGCCCACATGGCACCAGCACCTGTTCTGAGCTGGGTCAGGTCTCAGTTGTGGAGGGGAGTGGGCCACACTGGCTGCCCTGGGGAGCCCTTCTCCTTTGTGGGAGAACCCCTGATGGCCCAAAAGAGGGAGCAGCCTTTGTGCATCACCAGAGGAGGCTTTAAACCCACATCTGCCCAGGGCAGAGTCCTTCACTGGATGCAAAGAAGGGATCTGGCACCCACATTCACCCTCCTGGAGGAAAGAGAAGGGCTCTGCTGCCCCTCCTTGCACTTCTCTCTAGGCATCCCACAATGACTGTAAAAACCATCTGATACAAGGAGCCAAGTGAGGGGGAAGAAAAAAAACACAAAAAAAGAAGAGAGGCAAAACAGGAAAGCAAGCAGCACACCGCAGAGGCAAGTGTGTTAGTCGTCAGCAGGCGGGGGCCAGGAGAGGCAGGGCGTACCTTCAGCTTGGACTGAATCTCACGAGATTTCCGTCGGGCAAGAACCTGCAAGTGGCTAGAGACCTGCAGAGAGAGAGCAGAAGGAGAGGGGGAACAGCAGAGCCGTCAACCAGAGGAAAGGAGGAGGAAGGAGAGGGGCTGCCCATGCTCACAGAGACACTGCCGCGGACACCTGGGCAAGGGCGTCAACGTACCTTGATGCCAACCTGGTACTCCCGCACCTTCTTCCGAGCTAGAACCTGTATGTGGCTGGACACCTAGCGCCCGCCACGCCGTTCGGAAAGGAAAACACAGAGAGCGTGAAGATCCATTCCCCCTGCAGGGCGGGATGCTGTCCCCGGGGGAGGGAGTGACCAAAAATGGGGGAGCGCTTTGGCTGCTCCTGGAGATGCTCAGGGTCCTGCATCCTCCAGCCAAGAGCTGGAGGAAAGAAAGTTGTGGGGCACCCTGGTGTTGATGCTGGTTAGAGCCCACCCCAGGCTGGGGTGAAGCTCCTTAGTGTAAAGCTGCTGCAGCTGAGGGGGTTCCCATTTAGCATCTCTTCGGGACAGACAGACAGACCCTGCCAGCCCCTGTGAGCACCAGAAGTTGATGATACAGCCTGGCACGTTTGAGGTACCCCAGGTTACTCAGCCTGTGGGTCCAGGAGGGACTGGCACACCCACCAGGACTCCTGCTGGTTTTACACGTGGGAAAGGTGAGAAAGGTTGGGTTTATTGTGTCCAGGCCCCTGTAAGAGCAAGATCTAAAGAAAAGGGGCTGATATCCAGGTAGTAAAGGCACAGCATCCACAGGCCTTCAGGGCTGATTTTGGCAAGAACCTGCTCCCACCAGTGCCAGGCTGTCCAGGAGACAACTGCACAGAAGGATCAGTGCCATGGGTGCTCTCTCCCATGCCTTTCCTGAGTCCCTCCAGAGCATTGCATTGTTCCCCCATGGAAGGGGGGCCCAGTTAATACTTTAAGTCAGAAATGAAGCACTGCTTGGCACTGGTCTGAACACAAACCCAGTGGCCAGACCCTGGTTCCTCTCACCAAAAGTTCTGGAGGAATGAACTCTGCGGTGTCTGGGGACCAGTGTTCCTCTCTTGTAGGAACTTGTGGCACAGAACAGTCCCAGAATAAGTGTCCCAAACCCAATGATGTCCCTGTGGTGGGAGATGCTCCCAAGCATCCAAGGACATGGACTCCACCAGGATGGGTGGCCTGGCTCCTGGCTGGGGGCCACCACGAGGGAAAAGCCACTGGACACATGAAAAAGGGACACATCCCCTCATGGGCTGCAGCAGCCCACTCCTCAGACAGGTTTGGTGAAGCAAGGGCTTGCAGGGACTTCTGTGTGCTCCTGCCCTGCTGTGGAATCCCTGCCTGTGCTCTGCCTGCCCCAGCATCCAACCAGGCAGGAAGGTGAGAGCAAGGCAAGGGCTCTGTGATGCCTCCAGCCCCACCAGGACCAGCAGGACCAGCTCCACACAGCTGGTCCCCGGGTCCCTGGCTGGGATAGTGACACCTTGTGCTCAGCCCATGGGGTTTGGAGTGCCTTTGCTGTGGCACCTGACACAAGTGGCATAAAGCCTGGCAAGGGGCAGAGACAGGCACGGTCCCCAGAGCCAGAAGGCACAGCAGAGAGACCCATGCAGGCACAGACACACACACACACACTGCCCAGAGAGACTTTGAGGGCTCCTGCCACCCACAGGGTTACCCCAACCAGGTGGGGAACCTGGGTGCTGCCTGTCTCCACACCCCAGAAGAAACCCCAGGCGTTTTGTGCTCACAGGCGAAGTTCCTTGCAGAAGGGGAACCTGCTGGCAGCAGTAGCGGCTTGAGGAGAAGACAGAGGACGAGCATGCAGCCAGACATCCGCTCCCCCTCGGGCTTACCTGGCACGGCCTCCCACCCAGCCCTGAGCCCACCCCAGGAGAAAAAGCAGAGCAGAGCCTCACCTGCTTCCTTGTCCGTGTCTTCCCCGTTCGCAGCTTGATGTAGCGGGCGATCAGCTCATTACGACCTGCGGGCAGAGCCTGGGGTCAGCCCCGGCACAGGATGGCCCCCAAACCCCCCCCAGACCCCCCAAACTCCCCCTGCCCGGCGAGGGAGGCGCTGCCAGGAGGTGGCGCTGCCGCGACAGTGTCGGGTCGACCTCGGGGACACGGGGGTGGCCATCCCAGAACACCCCCAGCGTTATCAGCCCCGGGGCTCACAGCGAGGTGACAGCCACCAGGAACCCCCAGCACCATAGAGCCCCTCAAAAGCCGGAGTCCCCCTCCAGAGCCAGCGAACGCACCCCGGGCAGCTGTGCCCGCAGGGATCCCGGGCTGCCCCCCCCCCGGCACCTCGTTCACAATCCAGGCTGGCCTTTCCACCAGTATTTCCTAACGTCCTGGGCTAATTCGAAGCAGAAGTTGCTTTTGCGCCACATTTCAGGGGCCAGCTGTGGCCAATCTACGTTCAAACGTCAGAGCAGCTGGGAGCTTTCTTCTCCCGGCCCCGGCCCCCCCGGCCCCCGCCGCCGCCCCCCCGCGCACGGAGGCAGCCAGGCACGCCAGATTTATTTTAATGGACCAGATGGTCGTAGTTGGAACTTGTCGAAATGCCCTTGGAGCGGGTTTCGGCTTTAAAAGAATAAAAAAATCTCTTAAAAAAGAAGATAAAATACACCCACCCCCCCTTCCACTCCGGTTGGCCCCCTCCCAGCCCCACAGCAACTGGGCCCTCCTGGGGGGACACACATATGGGGACAGACAGGGCCAGGTGGCACGCAGAGACAGCTGCCCCTTGGGATGCCCGCACCAGGCAGGAGCTGGTGGGTGGGTGACAATGGGGGTGCCCCTGGTGGCACCCTGGTGGCACCCTGAGGCACAGTTGCCACCTCTCCTGCCTGCTGCCCGTGCTGGCTGCCTCGTTAGCACCTACCAGGGGCCAGGTCTTAAAGGGTGTCCTTTAAGCCCAGGTGAGATGGCACTTGCAGCAGGGTGCTGGCAAGAGGGACCCTGCTGCTGAGCCCCAGATTGAGGGAACATCTTCAAAATCCCCCTTTGCATGCCCTGCTCTTCAATCCCATCCTCTGCCCCCCATACCCTGCCCCGTGGGAAAGAAATATGGGGAAAAAATAAAGGGAAGAAATGTGAGTGCCTTCCTGGACTGGGTGACCCAGTGCCAGCCCTAGTGCCCAGCATCTCCAGCACCCATCCTGCCTCACACTGTGCCCAAGGCTGCATCCTCACAGCCCTCCCTGTGCCCACGTGCCCTGTCCCATGTCCCTTTCCCTGTGATTCATCTGGACCTTGCCATTCCCTCCAAGAGGGCACGTCCTCCTCCAAATTACCACATTCCCCAAATTCCTCTCCCCTGACACCACCACGTGAACCAGTTGGACAGGCTGGTTTAAAAATAACCCATGCAGCAGCTGGAGTGTAGCAAGGCCCAGTGTGCCTGTGCTGGGTCCTGGCTCCCCAGCTCCCACCTTGCTTTGCCACCCCTGCAGTGCTGGCACCGGTGTGGCAGCGGCTGGCATGGCCGTGGGCACCCATGGAACCCCCAAAAACAGGGGTGGTGAAGGAGAGCAGAGGCATTGGCACACCACTATGCTGCATGCTGGCATTGCCTGTGCTGCCAGTGCCCCTGGTACGCTCAGTAATGCCAGCCAGGGGTCCCGGGGGTCCCAGTGGGGAGGTGCTGGGGAAGGTGGGGGGAGATGAAAGGCCAGCAGAGGCTGCTGCCTCTTTAAGCAGCTGCCAGATGTCTCTGAAAGGCTGGAAAAACCGGTTGGGGCGTGCTTGGAAGGGCCAGGCTCCCGGCGGCACTTCAGCTATTCCCAGAGAAATCCAAAAAATGCATACACTTGGGAAGCCCTATGCTCCCCTGCCTCCCCCTCATCCCACTCCTCCACCAGCCCTGATGCCGTGGATTGGGGGCCCTGGCAAATGGGGTGGCACAGGTAGCTGGCACTGGTATGGGGACAGTGGCATAGTGCCTTCCAGAAAGCCTCATCCCTTTTGCCCCTCTCTACTGGCACTGGGGGAGCCTTTGCTGTGACAGCAGCGTCCTGGGCAGGTGTATTTTGGAAGCTGGGACAGAGATGCCAGCCCTGGGCCTGTTGTCACCATGGAGTGCTGGTAATATGGCTGCCTGTTCTTGACTTTGAGGTCATTGGCCCTTAGGGGTGACATCAGGGGATGTGCAGGGGAAGAGGAACCAGTCCCTACCCTGGCAGGGATAGGGAGTTTTGGGACACACCAAAAACAAGGCTGACACCTTCAAAATCATCACCCCAGTGGAGCTGACCAGCTCCGCTGCCACCAATGAGGTCACCAAAAACGGAGCTGGGTGCAGGTGGCTCAGGGTGGGTGAGTGACACTTGCCACAGGGTGCTCTGGCCACCAGGTTCTCTTGGGGAAGGTCTGGGGAATGATGTGGAGGCACACGGAGCAGGAGGGCTGGGGCTGCCCTGGCCCCGCAGTCCCGCACCCTGTCCGAGGCTTCACCAAACCAGTCAGTCTGGCAGGGCCGAGAGAGGGAGGGAGAGGGAGGGAGAGCAAAGGGAGGGGACGCAGGTCACTGCCACCTCCCCAGTCCAACTCCATGATGAATCCGAGCCAGCTGCTTTCGGGGTTGGGGTATGCTCGAGGGCGATGCCCCAGCATGGGTTTAGGGCAGGAGGTTTCAGTTCAGCCACGCTGTCCTGGTGCCTGTGCCCGGTGCCTCCATCCTGCCCCTGTCACTCACCGTACATCTTGCCCTCATCTGAGAGGATGATTTTCCTTCGGCCGCAGGGTGGGTAGATCGCCAGTGCCTCCTGGAAGCTCTGCTCGATGTCTGGACTCCACACACCCTCGGCATCATTGTCCAGACTCTTGTCCATGCCGTCCTGGCCATCTTCCCGCCCCTCCCCAGGGCTGCCGCTGGCGTTCCAGCTGTTGGACGCTATGGTGCTGGCTGCTCTGGGCTCCAACCCTGAGCCCCCACGGATACACGACAACCTGCTGGGACACAGGGGACACCTGTCAGACCCAGAAACCCTTGCTGGGGCATGTTCCTGGCCCTTGCCCTGTTCTCACTCGCACCCAGAGCAGCAGCTCATTGTAGGGCATCAGATACACAAAAGGCTTTCCTTGGGGGCAGAGCATGATTTCTGTAAGTACCCCCAAATCCAAGTCACACGTGACCACCCAGGATCCACCCAAATAAAGTTTGGGAAGGAAACTGCCCCCAGCTACTGTATTACCCATACAAGGAACTTGGGTACATGGTGTTTATGGCTGACACCTCGGAACAGGGTGGCAGCAGCCCCACAGCCTGTGAACCCTGACCCTGCACCAGTACCCACTGCCAAACAGCAGTCTCTTTGGGCAAGCTGGCTCAAAAAACACCCCTAGGCCCTAAAATCCCAGCTCCACCATGCCTACCAAGGCCAGAGCTGGGATTTGAAGGGAGATGCTGAGCAGCTCCAAGCCAGACCCCACTAATGGGAACCAGGTGGCCAGAGCCGTCCAGCAGCCTATTCCCTGGTACCAGGAGTGGCCCCCTCACCCTGAAGATGCTCAGCTGGGGCCCTGGGCCCTCCCCAGCTGGTGGGTGATGCTGGGAAGCCTTCAATCCTCCTCCTTTTCCTCCTCCTCTTGCTGAGCTCCCAGTGCAGCGTTTCAGTGTTTTGCAATAACATGTTTGGCAGCAGCTGCCAGCGGTGGGAATGGAGAGGTGTCTCCTGCGCCGCCGCACTTCCCGGATGGGCTGGGAGTGTACAAAGGTCTCCGGCACAGACATCTCCTTTTAAAGGAACTGCTGAGCCTGCTGGCTCAAGTGTGCTGCGAGGCCTTGCTGCCTTTTTTTTTTTTTTTTCCTTTTTTAAAAAAAGAAACTTAGCCCCCCCATCCTTTTCTCCCTCATCGTGATGTGATGTCAGCCCCTTCAGTCCCGCCGCCCGTCCCTGCCCGCGTCCCCCCCGCTGCTTCTCCCCCTCTTGCTGAGCACTGTGGCCAAATAAGGAGAACTGGATTGTAGGATCAAGCCAGCCGGCCAAGGGAGGGATGGCGGCACCCTGGCTGTGCTGCTGCTGGGGGCTCCTTGGGGCAGCCCCTGGCAGGGATGCAGGGTCCAAACCCAGCAGGGTATTGAGGATGGGAGGGCAGGGGAACAGGGGGACAGGCACTGCACAGGGTGGAGAGGATGGCACATGGGGATAGGCCCAGTGGGACCCTCGCTCCCTGCTGCAGGCGCATCAGGGCTCTGTCTCAGTGGTATGCCTACACTGGGGTGCAACTGCCTTGGTGCTGAACCCTGGATGCTTCACAGCAGCCCAGGACCCCCTGGCAGACCAGGACCCCCAGACATAGGGGAACCTGAGACTCCTCAGCTTCTGCAGCAGCCCAAGACCCTGCAGCCCCCAAAGGCCTCAATGGTCTAAGACCCCACAGCAGCTCCATGGCAGCCCCAGACCCCTCAGCACTGTGACAGCTCAGGAGCCCCCAGTCCCACGATACCTCAGGGGTATCAGGAGGTATCAGGAACCCTGCAGCCTGGTGCCAGCCCAGGACCCAGCAGCACCACAGGGCTGCCATCAGCTCACCCTAACAGGGGAAAGCCCCAAGAGATGGTGCCAGACTTTGCAGGGACTCACCAGACTGCCTGACCCAACTGATGGGTGTTTTGGGGAACAAGGGAAAAGCTATAGGGCTGAGAGGTAAACCACGGGGCTGGCTGCACCACTGCAGGCAGCGTGCCCAGTGCCCTGGGTCACAGTTCCAGGCACTGCCTGCACAGGCAGGGTGACAGCTGACCCCACAGCCTGCCTGTGACACACGTGTCCCCCTCCTTGGAGGTCCCCAGCTCCCTCCCACCCCACTCCCCCTCTAGCAGGGAAATCCCAGCCCAGCCTTTTCAGGGAAGCTGGGAGAGGAGGGAGGGTGATGCTGGGGCCCCGGCCAAGGTGCGAGGAAGCAGCTCCTCCTCCTTCTCCTCCTCCACCGAACCTGCTTTTGGCCAGGCAAGACATTGGATTTCCTGGAGGGAGGGTGCATGCACCGCTCTGACGCAAGGCACGGCCGAGTGCCGCTCCACCCTGCCCTTACAAAACAACAGCAGCAATTAGGGAACCGGCACGGCTGGACTGCCTGCGGAGACCGTGGCCAGACCTGTTCAGGGCAGGGAAGGGGACCGGACCCGCCAGAAAATGTCACCGGCTTCTGCCTCCCAGCTGCTCCCCAGGGATCAGGGCAGGAAGACCACCCCTGTCACAGCACAGGCACCTCTGCAGGATTTGGTGATCCCAGGACCACTGACCCACATCCCCAGGGGATGCTTGCCTGCTTTGAGGATGCTCAACATGAGCGGGGATGGCCACTGACACCCACGTCAGCAGGGCGTCCCCACTTCCAGCTCACTCGCCCCTCACACCCTGATTCTCTGGGGGCCACACACTCTAACCCACAGCTTTAGAGGGTGATGGAGGGGGCTGCACCCTTGTGAGGTCCCCCAGCGGGCGCGGTGCCTGCAGCAGGCAGGGGAGGATGCCTCCAGGGCAGCCCTTATCTCCCTGCGAGGTCAAGGCTGCCCAGGAGACCGGGGCGGTGTTCCCACGGCTCCCAGAGCCCAGCACCATGTGTGGGAGACGTGAGGAAACCTGGGGCTGCAGGCAGCTATTGGGAGAGCTGCTTGGGGCTGGCACCCTGAGAAAGCCACGGGAAACTTCCTTTAACCCTGCGAAAGCAAAGAGGGAAGGGCACCTGAGAGACGGGTGTTTTGTGAGGTGAGGTGAGGAAAGGAAATATTTTGGAAGCAGTGTCTGCAGTCAGAGAACCACCATGGGCACACTGTGAGTGTCAAAAGGCAGGAGCAAGGTGCTGCTGTATCCTGCACAACCAGCTGCGATAGGGATCGTGTCAGGGACATGCAGGGTGACACAGGGGAGAACACTTGGGGCTGGGAGCACGGGGACATTGTGACACAGGCAGAGGTGCCTGTCACCCCCTCAGTGCCCCCATGCACCCAGTCTTCATCCTTGACATCATATTCCTCTTCCCCAGCACAGTCAGCCCCAAAAGCATCATCCTATCTGGTGCACCATGAGGCACAGCCCCAGCAGCCCTTGCACTGCCCCAAACCCTTGTGTCCCATCCAAACTGGGACAGGGATGCTGGCTGTTGTCACAGCATCTCCTCAAACCACCTGGACTGGAGGGCATGGCCACCAGCACTTGCTTCACAAGGGGGATTGCAGCACAGCACATCCCCAGCTGGCACTATCCAGAGGGACAAGGTGTGGGGCAGAGCAGTCCCAAGGACCCCTTCTTACCTGGGCTTCCCCCAGCCCGTGGCGGGGGACATCGGGACAAAAAGACTGCACAGGTGCTGGGGACACTGTGGAGGCAAAGAACCCTGCACAGACAGGGAGGGGGTTCGAGCTGGCTCCATCCCACCTTCCCATGCAGGGGGCCCAGGACAATCCACCCTTCTCCCTCCCCCCTGCACTCAGACCCCACGGCAAAAGGATAAAAGTTCATGACAAGCCTGGGCAGGATCAGCACAGAGCAGCTCAGCCTTGCAGCAGCTCAGTGCCGCCTGCGCCAGCCCTGTGGGGGAACGTGAGGCTGCTATCACCCCCTCCCTGTCACCATGACTGATGGCACCCACACTCCGGGGTGAGTGGAACACGAGTCCTCGCCTGCCAGGGACTGCTCTGTGAGACCTCAAAGGTGAGACTCTAGGGCACCCAGCATGTCCTGTCACATTGAGGCTCAGGGAGAGCACAGCTGGGGCTCTGATACTGGCAGTGATTTGGAGGCAGGCAGCAGCTTTTGCTAACGTGCCCCTCATTTCAGGCAGGGGAAGGCTGGCTGGGGGCCATGTCCCTGCTCCTGCCCCTCCCCACCTGGTGACACAGCTGGGAGGAATGCTGCCCACACAGTCACACGGCCACCAGCTCTGCAGAACCCCTCGAAGGAAACCCAAAAGCTGTGGAGCTCCTGGGGGACACCAACAAGACCAGAACACACCAAAGATGTTGCCGCATCCACTGCAGTGCATAGAGCGGGATGCTCATGGCTCTGCCAAGGATGACCCTGCAGCTCTTCACAGGAGCTCCACATCCCTGGCACCTTGCCCAGGGACCCTTTGAGAACACCGTGCCCCATTCCCACAGGGAAACACCATCCTGGCTGGCACACGGCTGTCCCAGGGACAGCCAGAGCTCACCGAGGCGGGTGGCAGCAGCTAAGCAAGACGCGGAGTGGCAGGAGGGCAGTGAAAGGAGGTTTGTTTACATCGCGCTCCTCTTCCAAACAGCTTAGACTTCGCTGAGGGATTCCCTGGCTCCTGGAGGGAAGGGTGGCTACCCTGCTCTCTCCCACCCAAGTTTGCACCTCTTGACTGGCCACATACTCTCTGAAAGTTCCCCTGGAGCTGTCTGGGGACACAGATGGTGGCAGAGCCCCCTGTGCACCAGGCCAGCTCCCTGTGAGACAGCCCAACTAATTTCCTCCCCTCTATCACTTCCTGTCCCTTCCGGCTTGGCGGGCAGCTCAGGAAGCAATCAGAGTGAGGAAACCGCAGGAAGCCACGTGGCAGCATCCCACCAGGGTCTGAAGAACTGCCAGGGCTGCCCCAGGTTCCCCATACCCCCTAGCTCCAGCTGGACCCCAACAGCCAAAGGGTCCCCTAGCTCCCAGCAAAGCCCTGAGCCTCCAGCTGGCAGGGATGTGGCTGGTCCTCGCTCAGCCATGCGAGGTTGAGGGATGCTCAGAGCCCTCATCCCAGGGGGCTGTGGATGAACAAAGAGAAAATGCGAGCAATTTGCTCCCAGAATATTTGGGGCAGAGAGGAGGAAGGGGATGAGGCAAACCCAGGGCACACCTCCCTCCTAATGGCAGAATCACAGGCATCCAAACCAACCCCTCCATCCCTTCCTCTTCTCCAATCCTGCCAGAGTGGCACAGCTGGGTTTCGGCTTCTGGAGGACCTGAGCCGGTTTTGCTCAAGTCTTCAGGCTCAGGACCCGAGGGCAGAGGACAGATGGACACTGTAACCCGGCGTGCCTCCCTGGCCCAATTACGCTGCCCTGCCCAGCCAGGACGGGGCGTTTCACCCAGCAGCGCATAAATAGAAAGCTTTTAGAGCATTAATTGCTCTCTGTGTTATGAAACAAGCTGGATGGAAACAACAGGGTTGGAGTTGCCTGCTGGGGATGGGCCACCCCCATACCTGTCCCGTGACACCCCCAGTGCTGCTGGCCCATGGCACAGCCAATGCTGGACACCCATTGGGGACCACTGAATTTGCCAAAATATAAACATCCCAGGATGTCTTCTCCTCAACATCCCCTGTAGATTAGCTCAGAGTGACCAACAAGTCCCAAGTCCTCCCGGCTTGTCCCAAGGGGAAGCCAAGGGTCTCCGGTGTCAGGGCAGCCTGGGTCAGGCAGTTCTGTGCCAGCAGTGGGACTGAGTCCTACCATTGGGACCAGCCAGGCATCCCACCAGCCCTCTGTCCTGCTCCTAGGAGGAGAAATGCTCCCACAGAAGAGCTCCAGGTGCCGCTGACCCCATTTTTTATGCCATTGCAGCAGGGCCAGGGAAAGCATCTCCCAGGGGACCATACCAGGCAAGGAGGAAGAGGAGGAGGAAGGCTGCAATGAATTTCACACCTGCCCCCAGCCACCTCCGCCCCCGTGAAACCCAAGCCTGCCCAGGAAGCAGCTGTACCCACTGCCCGCGCCATGGCACCCGCCGGAGCCCGGGGTTAGTGCTGACTGCCGCACTCACAGCTCCCGGCCAGAGAAGCCCCGTGGGATGGGAGTGTGAGAACTGACCGGGGGCATCGGCTCTCAGGACACTGAGCAGAGAGGCTGTCAGGCATTACCACCCCAGCCACGGAGACGTTTCTGGCTGCCAGAGTCTGGCACAGAATGTGACGCAGCACTGTCACCTGGCCACTGTGACCTCTGTGAGGGGGGCACGCTTTCCTGCCCTCCTGCAAAGAGCTCAGGCTCGAAGCAGTGCCCAGCTGAGGTCCTGCAGCTGTGATAGCAGGTACAGGCTGCCCTGCACAAACCTCATCAGATTTCTTCCCAGAAAGGGATATTTTGATTTAACACCATTTTACTGCCACCACCCCAGACAGTCCCAGCGAGGAAATCCTTGTGCGTGCCAGGAGTGTGCTGGCATCCTGTGGCAGCTCATCGCCTTCTCTCAGCATCTCTCACCACTGCCCGAGCCGAGAGCTGGAGACGGGCACAGCGACTCCAGCTCCCGCAGATTGAAAAATTGCTCTGGAATCTTTGGGGAGGAAAATTGCTAAAAATACACGAAGGCAGTATTCTTGGTAAAAGAAGGAGCTCCAGCAAGGAGCCCAAGAGCACCAGAGAGCCCAGCACAGTGTGTTAGACCCCTGCCCAGCACACTGATGTCCAAACACTGCAGCTGGACCCCGACAACTCTGCAGTGCCACCCAGGCAAGGCTGTGAGGAGACACGGCAGCCACCCCATTCAAGAGCTGGAGCCCAAACTCAAGCCATAGCTGGGCACAGGTGCTTGCAAACATGAAAAGCAGAACCCTACCCAACCCATCTGCCAAGTGTGCGGGCACAAAGCTGGGCAGGGAAAAGCAGGGTCTTGGACCAGACATTCTCTCTGAAGTGCCCAGATCTTCCTGCTAATAAAAACCCGACGTTCGGTTGGATCGGGAGTTCGCATGCCTGCGTGCGGGTGTGCTTCTTCCTAAACCCGAATTGCCTAAGCCGGCGGTGGGGAGGCAGGACTGGCTGCCTCTGGGGGAAGGGCGGGCGGTGAGGAGCTGGCATGGGAACGGCAGCCCATCCTCCACGCACCCGCGTCTGTAAACTTTGAACATCTTCCGGAGAGAAGTTAGTGGCTATTGTGAACAGCTGGATCTAATTTTACGAGGAGCGAGGAGGAGACAGTTGTGGGGAAATAATAAGGCTTGGCGCTCACAGGCGAGGATCCCCGAGCCCGGCCAGCCTTCCTGCCTCCACCGCACTCCGCCAGGGGTGCGCTGGCGAGACGGTCACGGCGAAACTGAGACACGGAGCAGCGCGGGGCTCACCCGCCTCCTGGATAATGCCAACCGGGAATCCGGGGCTTTGCCCCGTGCGTTTCCCCGGACCCACCGCCCCTCCAGCAACCGGGGCATCCGCGGGGGCACGGCTCTTCCTCAGAGCACAGAAGCAGGCTGCCAGCCCCACGGCAGCATCTCCAGAGTCTGGGTCACCCGGTGCTCACTCTCGGGGCGAGTGCGACACCCCCCTCCAGCCGGCTGCTTCCCATGAGGCTCTGCCAACCTCCTAAAATTAGCCGCAGCCCCGCTGTCCCCTCCCCGGCCACCCCCCGCAGCCCGGGGAGCTGTGCCAGCACACGCTCCGGGTCCGTCCCGATCCCCCGGCAGCAAAGGAGGAAGGGGATCAAGCAGCCTCCTCCATCACTCACACCTCGCCGGGCAGCGCTACCCGGCGCAGCGCAGCCCGGCAGCCACCTCGGTGCCTGTGGCTCGCAGGAAAGCGCCCGAAGGCGAGCTCTGGATCGGCTTTAGAGAGCAGAGACCCAGCACGGCCTGAGACACACCCAGTGCCCCGCTGGAGGTGGCAGTGGGCACGCTGTGTTTCGGTGCTGCTGTTGTCTCATGGCGGCATAATGGGGGACGCTGGGAGCACGGGAGCATCGCATCTGTTTGGGACAGGATGGGGGAACGGGTTCCATCGGGATTTGTGCTGCCAGGATGTGACAACCTTGTGCGATCAGTATTTCCCCAAAACCTTCGCCCACAGGTACAGCTGTACCAGCCTAGAGCCCTGTGTGAATGCTGTCACCACAAGGCCACCACCTGCCAAGCCCAAGAATGAGACCATGAGGTTCATGGCCTGTCACCTCCAATGAGCCCAAGAATGAGACCATGAGGTTCATGGCCTGTCACTGTGCACCCTGCCACGACCTGCACGGGGAGCCCAAAGTGGCACCAGCACCGCCATGACCCCCTGCTCCTACCACCCTGGTCAGGAGAGCGGCTGACCGGCACCACAAGGAGGTTTTCCCAGGGCCCCTCGTTCCCATTTCACAGGCAAGGAAAACTGAAGCAGCGGGAGCTGCAGCAGCGTGTCCAGACCCGCAGCAGGATCCGGACGTGCGTTATCGAGCAGGGGGGCCGCGTGCCCGCTGCAGGCTGGTGCGGGGCATGGCCCCATCGGCTCACCCCATCATTACCTTCCCTCCCTCCCTCTCTCCCTTCCTCCCTCCCTCCCAAAAAACATTTCATAAGTCGCCACGTGACGGTGGCAATAGCAAACGCCCCTGCGCTTCAGGTGTCTGCCCCAACCACAATACACAGGTGCCTGGCCTCGGCTGCCACGGCTCCAGGCCTGGCCCCCACCCCAAATAACACCTTGGACAAACAGCTGAGAAGGTCAGGGCATGGCCTGGCTGCTCGGCAAATTCCCCGTGGATAGAAACTCCCAAAATCAAGGGTGGTTGTTTATATCCCATCCACCAACGGCGTTTAAGGTGATGTAAACACTGCTGCTGTCCCACCAGCCCCTTGCCACAGACATCAAGGATTTAATGAGACAGGGAAGCTCCTAGAGATGGGACGTATTTTGGAAAGCGTCCAGTTCAGTGATGGATGGAGAGATTCCAACCTCACAAAGAGCCTCGGGATGGCTCTTGTCACACAAATCCCAGCAGCACCCCTGGTTAGGGCTTTGCTGCCCCTTCTCCCCTCTTGCCCTCCATTTTCCACTCCCACAAACAGAAGAAGAGGTACTAACACATTTTCCCCACACTAACAACCCAAAACTGCCTATTTATGCCCTTTCTGGCTGCTGCGTGCCTGCATCCAGTCTCACCACCAAGCTCACCTGCCACCAGCCTCGTGCTCTCTGTGTGTTTGATGGCAGCTGAGCGGTTACTTGCTTTTTAATACATTAATTATAGCTGATTACCGCTGCCACCCCCACCTCCTCAGTGCCATGACCTGCTCACTCACCGCCAGGAAAAGGCTCCTTCCTTCGGCACAATGCCAGGGCCACCGGGACTCGCCTCCCAACCCACTTGGTGGTGGCAAGATGGGGATTAAATGGCGATTAAAAGGAGATGCTGTTTCTGATATCATGATAAACTACCACTGAATGTTATGGCAAATGGATGCAAGTCCCTTTTATTGATGGAGCTGGAGGATTCTGCTTTGCAGGAGAGGGATTTTAGATGTGGGATGACTGCTGGAGGGTTACACTGTCCAAAATGCCCCGGTTGAAACATCCCCCTACTCTGAGCTGCACCCCAACGTTGCAGTCACCTCGGGCAGGACGAGGCTCCTTGTAACACCTGGGTGCCATTTATAGGAGGCTGGGAAAACCCACTGCTTTCAAAGGGTTGTTCCTGTCAGAAAAGCCAGTGTGGTGTCAGCCACATGCCCACGGTGCAGAGGTAGCTGGGTACTCAAGGTCCCTCGGGATGGCAATGTCCCCCTGTGTCACCCGGCTCTGAGGAAGAGCTGCTCACCCCACAGCCATCTGCAGCCTCTTCCCATGACAGGGTGACCCTCTAACACCCAAACAAGGCCAAATCCAGCCCTTTCTCCCTGTGGGACAGTCATACTCATCCTCTCTGGTGGGGAAGTGCTGGGGCACTGCCACAGTGACCATCACCTGCCCTGTCATCAGGGTCCCAGCCCCTATACCCATTTCGCTCCTGGCTTCACCACTGACCTTGGCAAGCCCTCATCCCTCTTCTTCCCATTTCCTTGGGGGAAACGATCCCCAAGGAGTGTGGGCTGTGAGGCCACAGAGGCCCCAGCACCAGTGGATGCATGGGGGGCGCATCAGCCTGGCAAACCCCAATTCTCCACTCAGCATCATGAGCACTCCAACACTGGGGGGAGGTTGGCAGCCTGGCTGGCAGGGCCCCCCAGAGTGGCCGGGCACTGCCAATGCCCTGACTCACAACACGCACGTACCCGCGCGGGGTAAAGCGATAGGAGGGGAGAGAGGATGCCGGAGCCCAAAATACCCCGGCGTGCCTGACACAGGAGATTATCGCTTCACTGATGGGACCATCGCCCAGCCCAGCTTGTCCCGGCTCCCTGCAAAGCACCAAAACCCCCCAAAACCTCTGCCTTCACCTTTCCCCCTGTCACCCTTGCCAACCACCCAAGAGTAGTGAGCGGCTGCAGAGTGCCCGCCACACCAACAGGGCCACTGGTATAATTTCCAGCTGGTTTCTCCCCAAATTGGGTTTCTCCTCAGTCAGTTAAAGCCAAATGCGTTGTGTAGGGCCTGAGTGGTTTCGGGGGGTTGGAGGTAGGTGGCTTTGCGAGGGCTTGGCTGTATTTTCCTTCCAAGGGGGTTAAGGGGAATAAAACAACACCAAACCCAAGGAGGGTGTAAAAATAAAATAATAATAATAATAATAAAGATGACACACTGCTGAAAATTATCCATCTAATTGCCGCCTTGTTAGCAAAGCACCCCTATGACGAGGCACAAAGTGTTTAGCATACACTCAGTGCACGGTCATCCCCTACATGCGTGTGACACATATGTAGCGTGACACGCGGGTGACCCCGCACCTCACCCGGGACCCTCCCGCGCCACTTCCCCGGGGGGCTCCGGCCGGGGCGGGCAATACCAGTCCGTAACGTCCGGCGCCCGCCCCGAACGCTCCCGACGTGCGGGCACAAGGCCCCTTTGTCACCCCGGCGATGCGTCGCGGGGGGACTCGGGGGGTCCGCTGCGGGGGGAGCGCAGCCCCGACGGGGCGGGAGCCCGGGGACCCGAGGCGGGGGAGTGAAAACGGCCCGGTTGTGGCCCCCCCCCGCCCCCACGCACACACCCCATCGCGGGGCGTCGGGGGGATCCCCGAGGGGAGGCACCGAGCTGCCGGCTGGGGGAGGACCGGGGCGGGTGCGACCCCGCCGCCCCCCGCCATCCGCGGGGGCTCGGTGCAGGCGGAGGGCAGCGGGCCGGGAGGAAGGAGGGGCTGGAAGAGGAGGAGGCGGAGGAAGGGGGGTTGGGAGTCTCTTCCCGGCGAGCGCTTACCTGCTCCGTGCTCCGGAGGGGCTGGGCCGGCCGCGGGTGCCGGGAGCGGGGCCGGGGCCGGGGCCGGGGCCGGGCCGGGCCGGGGCGGGCAGCAGGAATGCGGGCAGCGCGGCGGGCTCCCGGGTCCGCGCACGGAGCCAGGCACAGGGACGGGAAAGTTTATGCGAGGGAGGAGCAGAAAGTTGGGAGTCAATCAGGAGGCGGCGGGGCCGGGCTGGGCCTCCTCCTCCTCCCCTAACCTCCTTCTCCACCTCCTCCTCCTCCTCCTTTTCCCGGCCCTTCCTCCCGCCCGACTCTCCCGACCTCCCCGTCGGGGCAGCGGGCAGTGGGGACGCGGGACTTCCCTTACACAGGGAAGTTTTTTTTTTTTGGGAAAGGGCATCCCTGGAGTTCGGCTCGGCCCGGCCCGAGTTATGGGAGCGGCCTCTATGAGCCTTCTTCACCTTCCTCCTCTTCCCCCTTCCCCCTCTGGCATTCCCGGGATGCAGCCTGGGATGTGGCCTTGGGCCAGGGCACGAAGGTGCTGTTGTCTCGTCTTGTTCTGTCCCGTCCGCAGCCAGCCAGGGTCACCCGTGCACACCTTCATCCATTTCTGCACATCTTCATCACCCTCTGTGCTCACCTTCATCCCACTCTTCATTCCTGCCCTGCTTCACTCACTATCATCCCTGTGCTCACCTCCATCCCCTTCTGCACATTTTCATTGTCCTCTGCACACTGCCCTACCACACATCTTCATCCTCCTGTTAGTTCCCATCCTGACATCTGCATCCCCCTCCAAACACCTTCATCCCCCTCCTCATCCTCACACACACATACACACACAGTGACCATGCTGCCCAGGATGGGGATTTCAGCCCATGCTGTTGGGATTGCTTAAGGGAATTCAGCCAGGATCCAGGCCATGGTCACTTCCTCTGGGTGAGCTGATGGGTGGTAATGTGCTAAGCCGCAGCAAAGCAGATCACATACGAGTCCCTGGCCACAACCCAGCCTGACCATCAGGAACTGCAGCCCCAATAGGGGCAAAACCCTCAGTCCCCAAGGCCACTGGGCCAGCACACACCACAGGCCTGTGCCACAGTACCCAAAACCGCCAGAGATAAATTAGGGTGAGGAATCCTCCCAGCGCCCTGATTGGAGAAGGGATGTTCTTTGCATCCCATTCCTTCTAGAAACATATTTTTCTAATTTTCATCATGAGGTTGGTTGTATTCAAGCATTTTGGGACAAGACAGCCAATGCTTCAGTCTATGAAGTGACAGGCTCTGAAGCATCCAGCGCACTCAGCAATTGTGTGTGATTCATAAAGCCATATCACATTCTTCCACCCTTGGCCTGCTGCTAACTTGTAAGAAATCTGGACAAAAAAAACTGCAACAAAATGGCTGTTATTCTCCAAGGGCTGTTCAGAGCCTCGTTACTCATCCCTTACTTGGGCAAAAATGACATTGAGTGCTCCTGGAGATGACAGCTTTAATTGAGTTCAATAGGAGTTTAGGCTGAGTAAGTCATGAGCAAACAAGTGTGCATTAGCCCATGAATAAAAAGCCTGATCCACAAATGTTTAGGAACACATGTAACATTGAGCAGGAGAGTGCTGAGGGGGTCACTGCTGCTCTGGCCTTGCCATTTGGGCAGGGGTCTGGCTACAGCATCCAGCACAACTGATAGTGATGCTGGGATGAGCTTGTTCAGGAATGCAAAGATTCAAGGCTGGCTCAGTGGTTTGTTTCCATTCTGCCTCTTAATTTTTATTTATTTTCCTGCTTCAGAAGTCCATAGTCCTTGTTTCTGCTATTTTTTTGTCCGCTGGTGGGAACAGCAACTTCCTTTCTCAAATTATAATATAAAAGAGCTGCAAGCTGCAACGCCATAAATAATATTTTCTTATGGCCAGAACATCCAAGTCTAGGCAAGACACCAAGAACAGCTACAACATTGTAAAACTCCAACACTTCTCCAGAATGGATTTACTAATTAAAAAATGACTCCTTTTAAAAAGCAGTTGAAAAATATTGGCTTTCCCATTGCTGCCTGTGGCTTGCTGCATCGAGAAGGAGCCCATCCTGCAAAGCCACAGCTGAGCTAACCAGCAATGAGTCTGCCTTTCCCTCTAAAAAATGTTACCAAAATAAATACAAGGGGAGGGGGAGGGAAGAACACCTCGTCACAATAACTTCTTTTATTAATTAAAGTATCACCACTTCAAAGCTGAAGAGAGATCCTGCAGGGCTGGGGCCAGGGCAGCTTGCTGGGAACCAAACAGCTCCAGCCCTTCCACTGCTGGACAAGGAGTTTCCCAGGGCTGGTCTCCCCTCCTGCACCCCCCAGGATGTCCCAGCCCTTCCCTCCTTCCTTCCCGCTGGAACGTTTGCCTCCTGGGACGCATGGAAATATCTGTCAGCCCCCTCAAGAGAGTGGGGCTCAGAACTGGGTGCATGGAGCCCCCCAAACCCCAGGGGTCTGCAGAAGAGGGAGAAGCCAGCAGCTGGAGAAGACCCCTCATATCCACCTTCCTGCTCAGCTCTGGAGCAGCATCTTTCCACTCATCGGCGTGGGATGGGGATGAACCCCGGAGAGAGCTGCCAGCATTGCAGTGACACTGCTCCTGCCTGGGATGTGCAGCTCAGCACTGAGGTGGGGCCTTATTTTTTTCCTCCCCTTTGCCTTATAAGCATCTCTGCAAAAATAAAACGCATTTCCCAGGAGGTTCCCTTGAGGAGCTGACGACAGTCACCTCTGGCCACTGGCCACGCTTGTGCCCCTGCATGAGCACTTTGTCGGGTTAAATCCATGCCTGCAGCACCAGCCCAGTGCCAGTGCCCCTAAAATGAAGCTTCAGAAACCTCAAAGTTTCACATTGCAGGGAAAACATTATCCCTGGGGATTGAGGAAACCCTTTCTCCAAGGAATACACACACTTTGGACTCAAACACCATTGATAAGGCTCTTTTTTCTTTTTTTTTATCTTTTCTTGCAGCGAGCATTCCTTTCACACCCACGCACAGCCCAGCATCCTCAGCCATTGGTCTGCCGGCGCATCCGTCACACTTTCCGACGGCCAAAGTAGATACACATTTCAACTGCTTCCATCCCTCATCTCCTCTGGTGTTAACAGCCAGCGCAAACAAAGGGCCCAAATATCCATCACCCTATTAAATTGTTTTCATTTGTTTCTTCTGCCACAGTTGGTTTGTGTTAGAGGGTTTGTAAAAGGGATTTCGGGTGGGCTGATGCAGCGGCTGCTCTGAGGTTGAGGGACACTGCATGGGACACCCATGGCAGGGACTTTGCTCTGCCATGGACAACAGGCCAGGAAACCTGAAGGGTTTGCAAGCAACAATGGGCAAATGGAAAATGGAAATGTTTTGGGTGAGGAGAGGGAGAATCAACCTGGGGATAACAGCAGACAGAACCTGGGGAGCCCAAACCCCTCTCTCTCACCCTGCTGCTTTTCTCCTTGCATTGGAGGAAATGGGGACAAGTATTAGCTCAACCGTTAGCTGAACTTGTCCCGATTTCAAACAGATGTTGGGTTTGTGGCTGGATTTGGGCAGAAAGCTCTTGCTTTCCCCACATTTGCTGGCCATACCTCACCAGGGATGCTGGCCCCGAACTGCTGTGGCTGGTTCTCCCTCTGGCTCACAAGATGTTCTCTGAGCGTGTATAATGGATAATGTCCCACGCAGGCTGGCTTGTCCCCAAGCTGTCCACCTCTGCCTGCCCCACCACGAGCATGTGCCTGTGAATCATGAAGCCCAGATTCATACAGCTGGGGAAAGTCTCCATTCCCATCTGCAAAGGGGCAGATGTTCACCAATGGTCCCCCTGTCACTGCCATCTGCCCTCAGCCCCAAGCAGACAGGTCAGGCCACGGTGATGTTGTGACACTGCCCAGAGAGGATGAGCATCCCTCTTGCACAACCACATCCATCTCATCCATCTGCTCCTCAGCCTTTCTGCTGGAGATGCCTTTCAGCTGCATTAACCTGGGGGGCTTGTATCACCCCCAGAATTGGGGAGCAACCCCTTTGTGTACTGCAAAGGGAATCCCACATAAGTCAGCAGGAGAGCTGAGCAGGTGAGAAAAACGCGACCAGAGAGCTGAGGACAGTGTTCCAAGGCTCCTTGTCATGTCCCTGTTTTTCTCACCACTGAATTAATCAGATTTGGGACTGTTTGTGCAGCCAAATCCTCACCCCATAACTGGTGAAACTGGGGACAAGAGCTGTCCTGCTCCCACTGAGCTGCCTCTCTTCAGCATCTCCCCTTCCCAATGCCTCCCTGCACTGGTGTCACCCCAGCTCCCCACCAGCCTGAGGCAGGGAATGACACCTTCTGTCCATCTCTCGTCAACAGAAAGCACCAGTGAGGCAGCTGTGGGGACATCTGGGGCACGTGGGGTCTGCAGGGGCGTCACAGAGTAGAGGAGCAGTGAAAGCTGAGGGCACGGGGAGCTCAGCAGGGCCTGTCTGGGTGCTGAGCGTGACTCAGCACCACACCACACCTCATGAGTCACTCCACTGCTTCCTGGTGCATCCTGAGTTTTCTCTTCCAGGTCTCTCCTAGCAGCATTGACCCAGCTGGGCCACCTGCCAGCAGTGCAAGCTCTGTCTCATGTGCCTGCCTCCTCTGCTGGCACTGTCACCCCTCAGCACGTGCCTGTGCGCTGCTGGTGCCAGGCTGCTTCTTAGGGACCCAAATCCCCATCATTTTCTGGGCAGTGTGGTGAGACCCAGTGGGTACAAACACACCATGGGCACCAGCCATCCCCTCACACCAGGGCAAAATGGGGCCAAAGAGGGGCTTTGTGCCTGGTGGCCAATGAGTTGGGATGGGGGTCTTTAGCTGGGAGCTTAGGCAGAGCCCACCTGCATGTGGGTAGGGATGAGGAAAAAAAAAGTGGGGAGACCACCTACCCCTTTCTCACTGGGAGAATGAACATAAAGATCCAAACCATACCAAAAAAAAATAATAAAAAGAGGGGTGGGGATGAGTTTCCAGGATCTGAGTCCAAAGGGATGAGACAGGGATTGCAGTCAGCCTCATCTGCTGAATATGAATATATCTCCAGCTTGGCTCTGCCATCACCCCAGCCCAACAATTTGCCACGAATTTGCCTGGAGAGAGTGGCTGCAGCCAGGTGAGCATCCTCAGTGGGAACCAGATGCCTTGAACCACCCCAGGAACAACCGTGACTGCAAGAAGGTGAAAATGCAGGGAACGGAACAGGACAGAGATGCAGGAATATCCTCCGGGCACAGGCAGGCAGCCCCGCTGGTCCCGGCAGCCCCGCTGCAGGTGCTACTCGCAGGCCAGCTTCCCGTCAAAGCTGGAGAGGGCGATGGCAAAGGCCTGCACGGCGCACAGGGGGTAGTTGTAGTCCATGGTGAAGGCATCATCCGCCACACGCCCGAACTGCATCACGATGTACTCGGCTGTGGGAGAGAGGGAGAGCCACTGGGGCAGCACTGGGGCACCCAGCCTGCCTTCCCCCAGAAAGAAGCTGCCCACGCACCTCCACCCAAACTCAGTCTGTGGCTCCTGCGCTGGTACTGCAGCACCAATCACCAAAAAAGCATAATTGTCCCATTGCACGGGCTGTGGCACCCTTTGGTGCCTTCAGCACCCCCTTCCCTTGTTGCCACAGCCCCCCAAGGGACAGGGACCCCACTCACCCCACCCCCCCAGACCATGGGATCGCTGCTACTGGAGAGCGGGTGACAGGAAATCTGTAAAAATAACCAGGGGCCCTCAAGAGGCTTTTTCTGTCCTGTAATCCAACACCCCGGAGGCCAAGGGCTTCTGACTGTGCCGGACAGGTGACGAGCAGCCGCATCCAGACAGAGCTGCTGCCACCCCCGAGGGACCGTCCCCGTGCACCCCAGGGTGAGCCTGCCAGCAGTGTGGGGTGTGTGCTGGGTACAGTGCCCTGTGCTGAGTGGGTGGCTGCAGTGTCATGGGGGCTCAGCACCCCACAGGATCTGTCCTTGCCCTAAATCCGCCTGGCAACAGAAGCCCCTGCCATCTGTGGGGTGCCTGTCCGGCTTCATCCCAGCTCCAGCAAAGGCAGGCAGGACCCCAGAGCATGAAAAAAGTCATCAAAAACAGTGGGGCCAGCTCATGAGGCAGTGCTCCTCCACCCTATCCCCTGTTCCATCCCACCCCCATCCCAGCTTACGGTCACTGCTGTGCACGATCTGGAAATTTTTGACAGAGGCGTGGGTGACTCGGCCGTGGAAATTGAGGACGTAGGATTGGGTCTCGTCGTTCCACACTGGGGCTTTGTTGTGCAGCTCGATCACGTTGTCCATGTTCCTGTTCTGCCATCGCATCAGGAGGCCATCGTTATCCTGGAGAGGGGCAAGAGGGGAGTGCACCCTGCCACCTCCTGTGGCTTGCTGGGGAATGCTCTGTAGCAGTACCCAGCTGGAAATGGGATCATGGAGAAAAAACACAGACACAATGTCGCACTTCCCAGGGGCACCTTGAATTTCAGGGATACCCGAAAGCCTCTCCATGCCTCAAGATGGGTAAAATCCAAGCCGGTGCCCAGCAAACCCAGCTCCCAAGGAGTTTCTCCAAGTCTGACCCTGACTTACATTCCGGGGCCGGATGGGCACCCTCTCACAGTCAGCGTTCATCCCAGGGATGATGACAGTCATCTTCCGGGGGCCTTTGAACCCTAAAACGTTGGTCTCCTGCAAGAGAAACTGTCTCTAAAACCAGCAACCACTGCAGGTTACAGCCTCTCGGGGAGCTGAATGAGAGCTCAGGGGTGGCTGCAGCCCATCCCACATCTCTGCAAGTCCCAGTGAAGGGGTGCAGGGTGGCAGGGGCTCCCTGTGTGGCTGCTCTTACATAGACCACGGCCGAGAGTTCCTGCCGCACGTTGGACCAGTCAGCGTTGGCCCTGTCGGGGTTGGTGCCGTTGTCAAACACGGTGAACCTCGTACCCATCAAGTTGGACCTGCAGCCAAGGGTGGGAGATGGCTGTGGCTGATGCCGCTGGGTCCCCTCCTCCCCCTCCATGACCCATCTCCAGGCACAGCCTTGGCTTTGGTCTGGCTGCAAACCCCTGGTGCTACACCCCACCAATGCTGACATTCCCACTCTCCAGTGATTTTCTTGGGTTCAAGGAATCCCTAAATCGGGATGTGATAAGGTGCTGCCACCACAGGGACCCCCAGCATTGCTGTGGCTGCTGGCAGTGCGGGCTGGGACTTGCCAGGTGCCTTTTCTAGCCATGACCTGTCTGCTGGGAGGAACCGGCCAAGCTTGTTTTCCCCTCTCAGCCCCCCACCACTCCTCAGGTCAGACACGGCAGAATGCTGAATTTAGCTTCCTGTCTGCCCCAGCCATAGCTTGGGACAGCCTGTAAGCCATGGAGTGGGAGGAGGGTGCTTCAGAAATGGGGTGCCACCAAACTGGGATATCATCTCTGCTCCTACCTCAGCTTCCCGATGAAGTTCTCTCCACCCCGTGACAGGTCAGTGGGGTCAATGGAGATGAGGTAGTTGGAGGTTTTGCTCTTCTTACGCTTCCTCCCAGCAAGGAGGAACACCTGGTAGAGCCGTGGGACCGTGTGGGAATAGGACATTGTCACTGCCATGGCCTCTGCTGTCCCCCAACAAGTCACTGCCATGACCTTGAGCAAGTCATGAAGATGATGCCCAAGATACTGTCTGCATTACAGGGCAGGAGGAGCTGAGACCAGCCCAGCTTTAGCTCTCTAGCCACTGTTAGCTCATCATCCCAGGTACCATCCACAGGGGCGTTTCCTGGGAGGAATGGCTGGAGAGGGGAGCAGCCTCATTCAGGACACACCAGCACAGGGAGATGCAGGTGAGCATCCCCCCAGAACCCTGAGCGTGCTCCCTGGGATGAGCAGAGCCCCAGGGGTCTCTATGCCCCCACCCCAAATCACCTTCTTGTCATTGTCCAAGTGAAGGTAATAGGTGGGGTAAAGTCCCCGGTCCATGCCCTTCTTGTCCCGTGTCACCCGGCACTTGATGGTCACCCCCTGCGGCGCTGGCTGCAGCACAAACTCCTCCAGGTTGTCCACCTCGATGACAGGGGACGGGGGCCTCTCCTCCTTCTGCTGCTGTGTGAGAGGATGGTGATCCCAGAGCCCCCCTCCTTCCCCAGCTAATTGCTCCTTGCTATCCATCCCCCTGGGCTCTGGTGGCTTTGGGGACGTTCTGGTGGGTCTCACTGGGGGATGCTGCAAACCTGACCCACCCTGAGGGGAAGAGCTGCTCTTCCCCCACCCTGGGGGTATCCCCCTGGCTCTGAGGGGTCTTTTGTACCTTCTTTGATTTCTTTGCTTTTCCCTTCTTGTTGGAGTTTTTTTCCAGGGTCTCTGGGGTCTCCTCCTCACTCTCAGCCCCTTTGGGAGGAACTGCGGGCAGGAACAAACAGGGGCACAGAAGGGAGAAGATCCTGACTCAACTGAACCCCAAAATCAAGCACAGCACAGACCCGTGCCAACATAAGGGTTGTAACCCCCCTCTCCATGGCCAAACTTACTGCACCTCCAGCAACCCTGCCCGAGCTTACCACCCTTTAGTGCCAGGCTCTCACCTTTCTTTTTGGATTTTTTCTCTTTTGGGGGGTCCCCACCAGTCTGAAAGAGGGATGCTGGGTTTTTCTTCTCTGACCTAATGGGCTTGGTGCTGGAGTCAGAATCGTCCTCCTCATCACTGCTGGTGGCAGCTGTGAGGGACATGGGGGACATGGTCACACAACACTGGGTGCTGTTGGCTCAGGGTGATGCCAGCAGGCAGCAGGACTGGCTGCCACCCCCTCCTGCTCATCCCATACCTTTCTTCTTGCTTTTCTTCTCCTTCTTCACCTGGAACACGGACATTGGCTCCTTCTTGGTGCTTTTGGCAGATTTGGCTTTGCTGTCAGGGTCACTCTTGTCTTCTGCTGGGACAGAGGGGCTGATGACCAGCCAGGCAGAGGGATGGGAATGGGCAGTGATGAGGACAAGGAGGTGACAGGATTGGAGCGGCAGGAAGGGCTGAGCCAGGGGGAGATTGCATGGGGAGGGGGTGATGGCTCTGCAGCCCCGTGAGCCTCCCAGGATAGTGACAGGAATGGGGTGCAAGGCACTGCCCTCATCCCAGCAAGGACAGATGCCAGTGGCAACAGAGCTGGGCTAAAGCCATCCCTGTCCCCTGGGGACTCACCCTTTGTCTTCAGCTTCTTCTCCCCCCCACCTGAGAGGGGCTCTTTGGGAAGCTTCTTCTTGAGCTTTTTCGGTGGGTTTTTATTCTCCACCTCTTCTTCCTCTTCCTCATCATCCTCATCCTCAGCTGCCTCTGCCCAGAGGTGACCATGGCATCAGCCAACGCAACGTCCTTAGGCAGTGGGGGATCCCAGCCTCGTGGTGAGTGAGGAGGGTCCCTGGGGGCAGCTGTGGCCCATGCTGTCCTCAGCCCATGCTGTCCCC
>NC_031795.1:2929595-2942147 GCF_001522545.3 Parus major | reverse complement strand
GGCTGTGGCCCATGCTGTCCCCTGGCAGTGGCCCATGCTGTCCCCGGGCTGTGGCCCATGCTGTCCCCTGGCAGTGGCCCATGCTGTCCCCGGGCGGTGGCCCAGGGGCCCGGCCGCGCTGTCCGGCTGCCGCGGGTCGTGTCCAGCGCCGGGCAGTGCGGGTGTAGCCGCAGCGCTCTCTCGCGGCCGCAGCCTCGCCCTGCGGAGCCACTTTCCGCTCCAGAGAAGTGTGCGGGGACCTAAGTGCCACCTTCCCTTCGTGTCCGAGCGTGTCACCCCCCTTTCCCCCTCTCCCTCTCCATATCAACTCCCCGAGCAAGGCAATGAGCGCGGCTCCCCTGCCACGTCCCCGTTTCTCCCAGGTCCGTAGCTGGGTTTTAGCCACAAAGCTGTACCGGGGATGTGCAGAGCCCCAGCAGGCTCTGGGAGCACTGGGAGCACGCCCGGCGCTCTCGGGACAGGGGGACACGAGGTGACACGAACGAGTGCCGGCAGAGGGGTGGGTGTTGCTCTCGCACCTTGTGGCTTCTTGGAGCCTTTGGCCACTTGGGAGCGGGGAGCCAGGCTTTCTTTCTTCTTCCGAGGCTCCTTGGTGAATTTGGAGGAGGGATCCTTGTCGCTCTCCGCCTCCCCCTTCTCCTCCTTCTTCTTCCTCACCTTCTTCACCCCTGCGCATTTCAAAAGACGCCCATGATTGGAGAGCGCCTCAGGTGCAGGATGGGGCGCCCCATTTTCCTCCATTTCCAGGGGAGTTGTGAGGGATCTGTGCTCACCCTGTGCCGGGGCTGGAGGCTCCTGTGCAGCCCCTGCCTCGCTTAGCTTCTTCACCCGCGGCCGCCGTGGTTTGGCCTCGGGCTCCAGCCCAGGCTCCTGCCTCTTCTTCTTCAGCTTCTGCCCTCAGGGTGATGCTGCAGAGGTGGTGCCAGCCTTAAACACCTTTTCCCTTTACCAGGCACCCCCTGCTCACACCGCACTGAGTCCCTTTCAGAAATACAGTCGGACTTTTCCCTGGCCCAGCACGGGAGCAAGGAACACACGGACACCTTCCAGTGAGTGACTTACCATGGGGCACCCCCCCGAGGAAAGCAGAGGGAGGAAAACAGAAAGCTCTGTTAGCAGGCAGACAGACAGACAGAACATCTGTCCTGGGACAGCTCTGGAGAAGAGGGGGGTGATGATGGTGCTGCTGTGACAGGGTGTCAGCACAGAGGAGCAAATCCTGTTGTGGCCATAGGGACCCTGCCTGGGAGCCACTCAGGGCACTGATGGCCATGCTGGGGACGTGAGCTGGACAGGGGACACAGGCATGGGCAGACAGCCAGGCCTCTCACCTCCATCTCCTCTCACCCCTGCAAAAGGCTCCTGTGGATGGCAAGGAGGTCAGCAGGAGCAGGGAAGCAGGAGGATTAGGCACAGCACACCTAATCCCGGATAGCTGGGGCCATAAATAACCCAGATTTACCAAATACAGAGCATGTGGGTCAGCACTTGGCTCTGGACAGGAGGTGTTTGGGGAGTGGGTGTCAGCTCAGGGCTTTCAGAAAGTGATCTCAGCAAATCCAGATGCACCAAGGCTTCCACCATCCAACAGAGCATCTTCCCCCTTGCAGGGGTTTCACTAGTCCCAAATGCTCCAGGGCAGAGTGTGAAGGTGTTTTGCAAAAGTTGGGATCCTGATGGATCCCAGTGGGATCCCAGGACTGTGAATGTGGGGAGGGGGAGCTGGGGGCTCCATGGTGAAACTGGGAACTGGCTGCTTTCTTCCGTGTCATGAGCTCACACGGAAAAGCTCCTTTGCACCCCTTAATCCCTTAAGCAGCTGCGGGGTGGGCAACCACTCCCTTACTTAACAAAGCCCTTCAAGGAGGAGCTGCTGATTAAAAATTAAATTGGGTGGTGGATGAAATTGCTGCTGAGACCCTCCCAAGGCTGGGGGGCACCTGGGGGCTCTTCCGAAATGCAGGGAAGGGGGATCTGGCTTTCAGGGTCATGGCCTGGGGAAAGTGAGTCACAGTTTATAGCTTAACTGAGGGGCTTAATTAAATTGTTATTTGAGAACTAGGAACCCTCCTCATGGGGTGCTTCAAAGTGATGGAGGGGGGATTCAGAAAGATGCACAAAGAAGGGAGGGCTGTGGAATTTTCTCTATCCACCTGCTCTGAAGGTGGTTCCCAAAAATCTCCTGCCCTCACAGGTTGCAGCACCCCAACAGAACAGCCCAACCAGCCCCAAATTTGCCTTGGTGTGGACTCTGGGGTTAGAGGGTCTCTGATGTCCCCAGTCCTTGGGGATGGTGGCAGAGGGGATGGAGGGGAAGGATTTTTTCTTACCTGTTTGGGCTTGTGCTGCTGGGGGCTTCCTGGCTCTTCACTGGGGCTGTGGGGCACAGAAACCAAAAGGGTGAGGGCTTTTAGCTCTCCACAGACCCTGGGGGCATGGGATTGCCTAAATTTTTGACAAAGGGTGAAAGCTCAGTCTTTCATTTGGTTCCAGTAGCATTTCCCACTGTCTCAACTGGGTCAAGTTTGTCCAACATTGTCCTTCCTAACACAGAGCACAGGACAAGCTCTGCCTTGGCCAAGGGGGACAGCAAGGAGCTGAATTTGGGGATCCCCCTCTAACAAACACTTTCCCTCTCTGTAAATCAATGAGCATCATCCCACCAACCCCCAAAGGAAAAAAACCACTGTGATAAGACCCCTCACTAAATTTCATTTAAATTGAAAACAGGACAAAAAGGCACTGGAGGAGAGGGGAATTCATTGGGGGTGTCCAGCACAACACCCACCCCACAGATCCCACCCTGCCCACTGGCACTGACCTGTCTGCAGCCCAGACCTCGCGCAAGATCTCCGTCTGCAGCGGCATCGCTCCCGGCACGGCTCCGTCCTGCCCTGCAGCCCCTACCAAGCCCAGGCCATGGGGACAGCCACGAGAGCCAGTGGCCTCACAGCATCGGCTCGGCCGCCTCTGCAAGTCTCTGTGCTGGGAGGAGAAGGGAAAGGAGGAAGAGCAGGTGGAGGAGGTGATTAACTTTACTTCTCCTGAAACTCGGTTAATAGGATTTCAGGGGTTGTCAGCCAGGCCTGCCAGGAGAGCAGCTGGCAGGGGGGTAATCACAGGAAAAGGGGGCTCTGTAGGAATGCAGAGTGTCAACCAGACTCCAGTGCCTTTTTGAGGTGCACAGGTTCCCTTCTGGCTGGTTGGGGTCTCTGGCACAGCACAGCCACTCACTCCAGTGGGGAGAGGAGCGGCTCTCTGATCATGTTTAGGCTTATCCTCCCTGGGTGTCTTTGTTTTTCACCCAGAAAAGTCTTCTTGGTGAGCGAAGAGCAGGATTTGGGCTATTTTGTGTGAGCTGTGCATGGAAAGCCCACGGAGGGGAAGGCAGCATCCCTAGCTCTGGGTGGTGCAAAGGGTTTCTGTACTGACCTCTGCTCTGACCCCTGTCCCATGTCCTGAGGTCTCTTTTGGATGCGTTTCATAACCACCTGCTCACGCCTCACCTCCTTATTACACCACTTAACATTTAACTCTAAATATTACACCCCGGAGATCTTCACAGATGCTGCTGGGTTGCAAAGCCAGACAGGCCCAGTGTCCCCAGTGTCCCCACTGGACCCTTGGCCTTGCCCAGCCCACCACGGTGCCCCCAAAACCCCCAACCTGTGCTTGGTGCCGCTAGATGGCATTTGAGCACTGCACACTGAGACCCACCGGCACCGGGAACTTCTTAATACTCCCTGCAAAACACTCCTGGTTTCCTTTTCATTTCTAAACCTCATCTCATCACAAGTTCCATTTCTCTTCCAAAAGCACCAAGCCAAAACAAATCAAAAATCTGCTTAAAAATGGGGAGCAAGCCTAGAAACAGCAAAACAAGTTGGTTTTTTTGGTTGGTTTTTTTTTCCTGTAGTTTCCTATGAAAAATGTGGCTTGGGCTGCCCCCAAAGGACTCTTGCCCTGCAAGAAAAAACAAAAAGCCCACATTTTACAGAGGCCCTGGGTCTCATAGCAGCCTCCAGGGAGGTGCATGCCATGGTGGTAGGAAACCCAAGCCCTGGATGAGCAGCTGGAGCAGCCGTGAGGATGCTGTGCCACTGCTGCAGGTGGGAAAACTGACAGGCTTGAGAAATGATTCTTCAGGTACCACCTGATGGGACTAGAGAAGAGGAATTTTAACCCAAACTGGCTTAGTCTCCCAAGATTGTGGAGAAAGGGTATAAAAGAGGGATGGGCAGTCCTAATACCCCACTGGCTCAGCTTTGTGCTCTCTCTCCACCCTCAGTCAAGGGGCACAAATGACTCCTCAACCCACCCAGCTCAGGAAAACCCCTCCCAAAAGAATACACTGTGGGGCAGGGAAAAAAGCATAAAGATAAACCTCCCAGGCTGGAAAAACAGCTGAGACCCCAAAGAGCATCCCCCAGCCAGGCATTTCCAAAGCATGGATTGCTGACCCTTGGCTGGCTCTCCAGAGAACAATGGCACTGATAAAAAGGGGCAGCACCAGCTCTTGGAGACACCAATAATTCCTCAACTGCTGGGGCATCTTCCCCCCAAGGAGTACACATCCATCCTCCCCACAGCCATGTCATTTGCTGAGCAGGATCCAGAGAAAGAGTACTTTTTAATTTTTTTTTTCCCTTTTTCTTTCAGTTGTTTATTTTCAATCTCCAAAAGGGGTATTATTATAGACAGGAAAAATAACAACTGGAAAGCTGTTCTCATGGGGTAGTGACAGTGTCCCTTGAGGATGGAGAGGACTGATGGCTGAGGAGGTAGCAGCAGCCCCGGTGCAGGGACATGATGCACCCAGGACCCCCTCACCATGGGAAAGCTGCTCAGTGACAAACCCATGGCACCAGCTCAGACCCAGCCACTTGCTTTCTGAACCATATGTCAACCTGCTCCTTTATTTTCCCCACATACAGATCCCAATAAAAGCAATAAAACTTTTAAAGCCAGGAGCCAAAGGATGGGGTGTAGGCTGTGGGTTGGGCACCTGCAAAGCTGGACAGGCTTTTGCTCTCTAAAGACACACGAACCAGCTCCTTCAGAATGTAAAATCTGTGTGGCCTCCCCTCCCCAAACAGTGCTTTAAAGACTGATGCACGCAGGGGCTGCAGCAGAGGCCATGTGGGTTCTCATCCTGGCTCTGCCCTGCCACCCCTTTGGCCACAGGAGGCAAAGCCAATCCCTGGGACAACCAGAGGCAGCACTGTAGTGCACAAGAAGCATGTCCCAGATCCCAGTTCCTCTCACAGGATGCTGTGCTGAGAGTGGACACAAAGCCGAGGGAGCTGGAACAAGCTGTCTACGGAAACCTCCAAGGAGCCAAGAGTTTTAGTTTATCATTATAATATTTTCTTTTTCTTTTTCCTGCTGTTTAAATGCTATTTGTTCCACGTGCGGTGGTCCCATGGCGTCCTGCCGCTCCTGCTCTGCCCCCAGTGCACCCAGGACGGTGGGACGGGGTCACTTTTCTTTGCGAGGTGCTTTTTGCTTCCACGATCACACAGACTGTAACAAGCTTTACAAGAAAACTGGCAAGTCCCAAGGTTTGGCAGCAACCTTTTCAGTGTGGGCCGAGGGCACGAGGCTCTCCCATCCTCTCCTCCTCCATCATACGTGTCCTTCAGCCTCTTCACCTTCAGCATCAGTTTTCGGTCGTTTTTCACAAGCCGCCTTCTCCGCTGTTTTTTTCACACCAGTTTTGCTGGCTGCTTCCTGCCAAACAGCAAATAAAACACACTGAGCTGGAAACAGGAGAGAGGATGGGCAGACAAATGTCACGGGTGCTGGGAATAGGCATAGGCAGCCCAGCCTGGAAGGGGAGAGGCAAAATTGCCCCCCACAAGTGCTCCCCTGTGCCCACTGAGCAGTGCCGCTCACACTGGAGGGTTCAGTTTCCTTGACTCAGTGGCTGGTGGAGGATAAAGCTCACAGCTCAGGCAGCTTTTGGGGAAGGTGTGGGACCCTGGGGATGATGTGACCCATCCCACCACAAGCAGTGAGTGAGCATGGATGGATGGATGGATGGATGATGGATGGATGGATGGATGATGGATGGATGGATGGATGATGGATGGATGGATGGATGGACAGGGAAGAGAAGGATGAGGAGGTAAGGCAGCAGTGTCAGACTGGAGATACAGGACTGAGCCACAGGTGCAGCCCATCAAGAGGGTGCAGGAGAGGAGCACTCAGGCACAGAGAAGCCTCATGGCTGCTCCAGCAGTGACTGTGCCCATCACAGCTGGCCACACAAGCCAAGCACAGTGCCTGCAGCTGGCCACACTGGCCCCACTCCTTGCCCAAGCTGGTTGCCCCAGCATGCTGCTCCCCAGGGGCTGTACCAGTCACTTAATCTACAGCCTCAACCTCCAGACACCGCTTCAGAAGAGATTATACTAAAAATGACCCATGCAGATGGCCTGCAAAGCTGTGTCCTCTCTCATTACAGTACACCGGGTTTTGTTCAGTGGAATTTTGGATGCAAGCCTGTTCTGAGACAGTGATCTCTCTGCCTGAGCAGAGAAGCAGGTATTGCCTTACCAGCTTCAGGAAATCCACACTATCATATCTCAAAATATCCCTGCCAGAGATGGAATCATACTTCATTTTACCGGTGACCAGGAGCTCATCAACAGTCACTAGCTGGGAGCAGCAAAATTAAATACCAATGCTGACTCTGTTATCAGCCCCTGTCAGCTCACACTGCAAATGCTTTTATTGATGATTGAGCATCTGATGGCAGCCTCTGCATAAGAGAGACCAAGAAGTCCCACCGCAGCAGGCTCTATCTCTCCATCCTCAACCTGATCTATAATTGAATTTGGTTTAACCTATCTCTTCTTGTCACAAACCTGTCGAGCATCCTTCAACGCAACCCTGGATGGCCAAAAATGAGCAACACTCACCTTTGCATCCCTTTCTGCAAACTTTGTGAACATGTTGGCGTAGATCCTTCGGTCCCGCTCGTTGTGCTCCTTCGTTTTCTTCTGGCACACAGAGATCTGGGATTTCGCTGCTTTGTTCTGTGGATTCACTTCCAGCACTTTTTGAAAGTCACATTTGGCCAGCTCGAACTCGTTCATCAACAACCTGGCTTCACCCCTCCTGTACAGGCCTTTTTCATTGTCCTGGTCCAACCCCAAAGCCTGGAAATACACACAAGTCTCTGTTAACATCTCAGAGCCCTCCCAAGAGATCCCCTACAGTTGAAGCCTCAATAAATCTGTGAAAATCAGGACAAGGTGGCTTCAAATCTCCAGAGCACTTGCATCTTGCTCAACAAAAATTGCCTCATCTCCATCAGCAGTTCGGAGATCATTAATATAGTTTTATTATCTCTCCTTGCTTAAAACACCCTGTTTTAAGCAATCAGTTGGAGACAAAAACCCACAGGCAAGAGATCAGGTGTAAAGACTAAATCCAAGCCCTTTTGTCTCCTTGTTTTAGCAATTATGTTTTCTTTTCGTAAAAGCTATATATACACCTCAGGCTCATATAAATCACCTCAATGATTTGCCTTTTAGACTAACACAAATATCTCATGTATTTCCCATACACAAGATGCTTAAATCTAAGCCTTTTATAAAAGAATTCAGAGTTTCCTGACAAAGACAAGGTCAAAGATCTTTTAGGGAGTGACAAAGCCCCATCCCACCCCTTGGTGGACTTGCCTGTGTCACACCCAGAGCAGAACTGACTGGGCAGACCCAAACAGCATCCCAAGGTTGTCATTCTACACAGATCCATTCACACAGATCTAGCTTTGGAAGAAAAGCTGCTGTAAATGCATGCCCAAGTGGATTTTGAACCCCTAAAGCCCTTGTAGTGCTGCAGTCTCTGAGCACTCAGTGTCCACAGGGACCCCCAGGTGCAGAAGGGATGCCACCATCCCTTCATAATTCCTTCTTATATGACAAGAAATTTTAAAAAGCCCCACCAAACTCACGATGAGAACATGCAGGAGGAAGAGGACACTCCATCCCCCAGGCTCGTGCTGATACCTTAAGATTTTAGCTTTTATATTTTTCATATATTTGTAATCTTGAAATTCTTTAGTGTATAAATCTAAACTCCATATACAGTTTTAGCTGCTGCTTTCCAATTTGGAAAAACAATTCCTCTCCAGGCCTGGGAATCAAGGACACCTCACTGTCTCAGGCCCCGAGAGATGGAAACAAAAGTGAGTTGTGGTGAGCAAACATGACTTTATTACCTGAAGCTGGAATTGGAAGATTAACCCCCAATATTCAAATGGACTTCTATAAAAGAGCGTGAAAACCCATGATCCATCATCCATTTCTTGGGTGTAGCCCCTGGGGTGGGGCTTCATCTGCCTTAAACATACCTGAAGGCCCTTCAATAAATATAACTGCTTTTTATTCTCTTAATTTCAGGCCTCTGTTTTTAGGTAGCCCATAAAGGCATCAATTTCTGGCAAGCCAGAAGGGACAGCATCAGTGCAGCTCTACCTTGTCACAGCACTCGACAGCCTTGGCGTACTCTCGCAGCTTCAGGTAGCACATGGCCAGATTGAGGAAGGCAGCCAGCAGGAAGGAGTCAGAGGCTTTAGACTCCTTTTCAGACAAGCCATACTCCATTTCCAGCCAGGATACAATCTTCCCATACTGAATCGCTGCCTGCAGGTACTTGCCTTCCTGAAAGGAGCAAAAAGAGGTTCAGTCTGCCCCTGGAATGTCCCATGAGCTGGTGACAAGGGTAATGTGGGGTGTTCAATACAGGCAAGGAAGAAGATCCCAACTCCTACAGAACCAGCAGGTTTGGGAAAAGCTCAGTCAGAACAGTGGGGAGCTGGGAAGCCCCAGCTGGGAAGAGGAATGCAAAACCCCTCAGCATTAGCCCTGGCCTGGGAAGGGTTTGGTCTGCTGTCCTGCTCTGCAGGGAGCACACAGAGCCCAGGCAATGCTGGGAAAGGATGAGATATCTCAGGGAGCATCAAGGAGTGAGAAAAAGGCAGAGGGAGGACAGGACTCACCTTCCCTAGCCCTATACGGGGGCACATGGCTTCCCTGACACTGATGGCTGCCAAATTCAGTCCCAGCTCCCCTCCTCTGCCTCTGCCACCCCCCAGTTCACAAACCTTGAAGTACATTGTGCCCTTCTCCTTGACCACAGCTGCCTGCTCCAGCTTCTCCTTGGTGTCCATCTCCCACGACTCCTTGGCCTGCAAATGAACACTTGGAGCACTCCTTGGAGCACTCCCAGGGGAGCAGAGCAGCCTCCCCTGCCCCAGCAGGACAACTCTGGGACAGCATGGTCACACTCAGGGCTCACCAGGGCTGCACCACAGAGCCTGGGAACAGGTCCTGCCCCTGCTTTGGCCAGAGTGATGCCACAGGCAGGGGATCTATCCAGGGATGTGCAAATCCCATGGACTTGTCCTGCATCACACCCCCAGACTTCTCATAGGCACAGCCAAGCTCCACAGGGCTGGCTGGATGTACCAGCTTTTATCTGTGCAGCCCAAGGGGAAAAAAAATGAGGAAAAAATAAGAAAAAAGGGGAAGAAAATAAAAGCAAAAGAAAAAAAGTAAGAGAAAAAAGGAGAGAAAAAGCAGAAAAAGGAGAAAAATGAGAGAAAAGAAAAAAGAAGAGGAAAGAGGAGAAAATAAGAGAAAAAGGGAGAAAAAATGAGAAAAAAAAAAAGAAAAAAGAAGAGGGGGAGAAAAAGAGGAAAAAATAATATTACAATAAAAAGAAAGTACAAAAGGACAAGGTTAAGAACAAATAAAGACACCCAGCCTTGGACCTCAGCCACAAGAATAAAACAAACTAACAGAGAAGAACAAATTAAGAACACGAAGCTCCTCGGTGACGTGTCCACTTCAGCAGGGGTTGGGCTGCAGCCACACCAGGGACAAAGGCTGGAGGCTACACAGGCCCTGACATTCCTGTAACCCTCCTGTAACCTGGGGAGGGACTGAAGCTCCTCTGCCCTCACCTTCTCAAAACTCTTCAGGGTCACCTCATACACCAGCTCTGCGTTCCCCTGGATGCCGTATTTCGGCTTCCCAGCCTCGCCAAAGCCGTACCTGCAGGGCAAGAGGAGGCACTCAGAGAAGGAGGAAAAAACCTCATTTTCAGCAGAGCTTGCCCAGAAATGCAGACCCAGGTTGCCACCCATGGCTTTCTAACGTTTTGGGGACAGGGTGATGTTACTCTCCATGAGCAAAGGTCCCTGTGGATATACAATGCACATCTTGGGAATTACCCCTTCTGGCTACATCACAGCCTTCATTTACAGAGGTTTCTCTCCAGCCCTGGCCATTTCTAGGGAGACATTTTCATCTCAGACACTGGACTTGGATAAAGCCCTTTCACCTGTTTTGTTTAAAGCATCTCAGTATTCCTGTTTACATGCAACTGGTGCTCTCTGAGACTCTCCTGGAGCATCCTATTTTCAGGATCACCATCTTTAGGATGTGCTGGCGGCTGAGACCCACCCAGCACCCCTGTGGAGATGCTTCTCACCGTGGGCTGAGGTAGAGGATGCAGTGCTCTCCCCTCTGCATCTTCTCCAGGGCCTTGTCAATGCCGATGGGGATGTCATGGTCCTCCCCTTCACCCACGACGAATTTCACATCCTTGCAGTCAAACCTGTGGCCGCCACAGAATCCCTCCAGGTGAACTGCAGAGGGGGAAGGAGAGGCAGGATGGCACCCAGAATCACCCAAACCATGGAGAAAGGTGGGCTCCAAAGTGTCCTAGAAAGCATTTTATAAAGCATCTTTGCCAAAACTCAGCAGATTTCCCTGGAAGAGGGAAGACCCAGGGCTGGAGAAGGGAAGGCTTGGGAACATTGCTTAAAAGCAAGGCAGGCATATCTCGTCTAACCCAGGACCAAACAACAGATAAACATCATGACTAATATGTTCCCCTTGTACTCAAGTGCACAAGTCAAGCCTTACTGGAACTGGATATTGCTCCTGGCACAGCGCCACGCAGAGTTTATCACGGTGATTACAAATCTTCTATACTGTGCTATACTGACTTGACTCCTGCCTCGAAAACAAGGCCATGTTCTCCCGACTCTGAGAACTCAAAGTACAAGATAAACTTATTTTTAATCTTCAACCAGGAGCCGTGCTGTTCCAGCCCCAGACGCTGGCAGAAGCGCAGCCAGAGTGGACACTGGGTACCTGGCACATTCACCACCTGGCACTGTTGGCTGCCTTTCCACAGCAAGATTATTCTTTATTCATTTATTCAAACCTGAAGACGTTCCAGGCTTTAGGGACGCTTTTGCAGCCTTTGCATTCTGCTTGCAGGGTAAAAGGCATACACACATGCAGGCAGGCATTAAGTAAAAGCAATTTCACAAGGATCTCCTACATACTGTTAAAAAAAAAAAAAAAAAGCCAAAACAAACAACAACAACAAAAAAAAAGCTTTTCAAGAGGAGAAATTCACAACTGTGCCTAAAGGTTTTGCAGCCTGCAAAGACATGAGCTTGAGGGGAACAGAATGCAACCTGAGATGCTGCAGGGCACTGAGCATCCTGCTGTGGTGGCAGGTGAGGGGCAGGACAAGCTGGGTACCAGAAACAGCTGTGAGGGTCTGGGCTCTGCACGGGAGAGCTGCAGCCTGGGCTGAAGGAAATCTGTGTCCATCTCCTGCCCTGGGACCTATAAAAATCCTTAGGATGAGAGACATGGACAAGGCAGATGTGGCAGCCCTCATTCCAAGGGCAGGCCCAGCTGCCGTAAGACCCAAAGGATGGGTGGGGGGGGGTTCCTCACTGCAAGTGCAGAACATCAGGCTCTGCCTTGTTACCCCACTCTTGCGACCAAAGCCTCGCTGGAACTCAAGCAGAGGATGCTCAGGTGCTTGCCAGCTTCCTGGGACACATCCTGCATCCATCACTGGTGCACAGTGACCATGGCAGTCAGGTTGCTGTGAGCTCACCCAGCTTGGGATGAGGACAAAAAGCAAATCCAGCTCCTCCGGGGACAACCTATGCTTTTGCACTACCCAAAACCAAGCTGGCTGGTTTTTTTAGGCACAGAAAATGTGGAAAATTCTGCCTAAAATACAGGTAACTCAGCCACCCCACAGCACCATGCATCTCCCTGCACGTTCGTAGCAAGCACAGACTCATAATCCTTGACCCCAAAAGCAGCACTACAGCTCCCCCAGGTCCCACATCCCCTGTGGGATGTGGTGGTAATGGGAAGATCTACTTTAAAACAGGATGCACAAGGGGATGTTGTGATCTTTCCTTCCAAGGATAGTTCTGCTCTGTTTTAATTGCACAGAAAATACACCAAGCACAGGGGAGAAAATCTCCGCTCGGGTTTCCAGGAGTGGGTCAGCTGGTTCAGCCGCTCTTGGATTACAGAGAAAAAAAAGTCACTAAAGGAACATCACTCCGGTTGCAGCTCTGACTTATTGTTCTCTCAGTGCCTGCAGCGATTTTGTTTTTGAAGAGCTGAGAACAGAGTGTACTGAGTGCGGCTGGCACACGAACTTGATGTGCTGACAGCAATTTGTACTCAGATTAAAAACGGAGGAGGAGGG